>NW_009198217.1:0-6963 GCF_000690835.1 Fulmarus glacialis
ATTCTATGATTCTATGATTCTATAATAGTATCTTTGGTGTGATTATACAGTCTAGAGTTTCTGAGATATGAAAGAGACATCTATCAGCCTGAGCAGTACGTACACCATTGTGTATTTATTTTGGGCATGTCATGGTTACTAAGAGCCAAAGAATTATAATTCTTTTGTTTTCCCAGTTTGGCCCAACCAGCTATGTCTAGATGCCTTGGAAATTGTCTCAGCTGGGGTGAGAAACTGATGATGGAAACAGCTATTCCTCTAATACAATTTAGCTGTAAATTCAGAATCTCCAGTTGCTGCTGTATAAGATTTGTTAGCTTGGACAACATAGGCAACTCAATGAAGGACTTCAGAATAGGGGAAGGAAAAAATCAACTACGTATAACTGACCGCAAGCCTCCATGAAAGCTCCAATGATATAACGAACTTTCTCCTTAGTTACATGGGGAAAAGAGCTTATATTACACCCTAGAAGCTTAGAAACTTGTTCTTTCCTGCAGCTCCAGACATTGCTGTCCTATTTCTACCCCATCACAATTCCTGCTTTTGAATACATTCACTCTTAACACTCTCACCTATCCTCTCAATATACTTCTTCTCCCACAATAACACTATGCAATTCCTTCTAAAGCTTCCCAAGCCAAACAGGAGATAGATATCATAACACCTTTTCCTCTATTAGTTTTCTCTATCCACTGTACTACATGTTGTCATGTACTCTAGCACAAAGATTACTGTAGTACAGCCGTAAGGAAAAGTTATCACTGCAGGCCCTTTCAGCAGAGGCAAGTCACAAAATGGAAGCTGCCTCACACTGCGAGGGGTTATACACTCCCTATATTTAAGCAGCAGCTTAAAACATTAGGTTCTTGTCAATGGGACAAGTTAGCTCCTAGTGTACGTGCTATGAATTTTCCTTTCCAGGTTTCATTTATCATATAGGGAGTTCAGTCCTTTAATGTAGCTTGTGAAGTTAAATATCTGAAGTTGAATGGTCTGGATAACTTTGTGTATGTACAAAGTAATTATTGCAAATCCTACAGTTTAAATTAGTTACGTGCATAAGAAAGTATTCAATTATGTTTTGATAACTTTTTTTATGTCATACTTTCCAGATACCATTTTCCTTGCCTAATAAACACTGGCGAGTCAGTATTCGTTTTTTCCATTTTCCTGTGAGTAAAGATGTCTTTTGCAAAAACTGTGCATTACTGTGTAGTAACGCGAATCACAAGATAAGAATGAAAAAAGAGAATACGTGACTGTAAAAACTCAAGTATAAAATAGTCTTATGTAAATACTTATATCTTTGTGGCACTAATCTTTTTTTTCCATTTATAAGTGTAAAAACAACATTCAAAAAACAATTCTCTTCTCTAATGTGAATAGAAAATGGTTAGAGGAGGCAGCTCCAAGACTGGAAAGCAACCACAAAACAGAGGCATATTCTTGAAAAGGAAAGCTTTTTGAATATGCTGTATTTTAGTTTTTTCTTCCTTAGGGATATTTACTTATGGTTTTGATATCGATGTCTATTTCTGCCTTTGAAATCTGATTATTTAAGAATTGTAGTGAGTATGATTCCTGAAGTATTGAAGCTGAAATAGAATTGAAGTAAAAAAAAAAAAAAAAAAAAATAGTGTTTCTTAAGTAAATTATGTCTGGTATCTATATAGTGTTCATCACCTGCCTGAATTAACTTTGCTTTAATAGTATTTTTCAGTGTTGCTAACATTTTTTTAATATCTATGTTATTATGTAAAAATAGTATAAAATTTATGCCGTAAGAAAACCTAAAATAATCCTTCTGTTTAAATAGAGGTAGAGGAAATTCTTATCTACATTGAAGAGGAATGAAGAACGTTTTATCTTCTGAGGAACCTCCCTCAGTTTGAACATACCCAGATGTCGTCACAGCATCTTTCCAAGATAAAATATTGTCATAGGCATTTTCATGGAGCTCCATGATATGAAAATATGTTTCCATTATGACATATTTTCTAGATCAGCTGTTCAGGTAAAAGCCTCATCTGGGGGCAGTAAATGAGGTTCTAAGATGTCTCCATGGCTGGCAATATCAAGCATCTTGCTAAATGTTTAATTTGAAGACTCTCTTACTTTTATTAAGTCCAGCATTATGCATTAGAATCATCACTGTCACCATTCAATTTTATTTTGAGGGCGCTTGGCAAAATGAGTCTTCCTAATGTATCTGAAGAAGCATGTTCTACGAACAGAGAAAGCTAACGGATAGAAACTTCGTGTTGATTACCCTGGAAATTCAAGATACATTTTCCATCTCACTGAAGTGAACTATCAAGATTTACAAGCAATACTGAAATCAGTATCCCAAGCTTTTTGCACTTCAAACTAGCTTGAACTGGATAAGGAGATTTGACATTTCATATCTCATTCTGCCTGCTATCAGAGAGTCCTCTAATGTCAGAGAACTGCGTGATTTGTACCATATGGGCTTGCAAGCTGAAAGTTACTGCAATGTCTTAATGGATGTAGAAAACTGCATTATCATGAACATTCTCCAATATTGAAGTCGTGTGGGAAGATACAATATTTGACAAATTTTGCAGCATTTCTTAGCAAAAATTTGTATTAACATCGGTGAAATTCAGTACCTTTAGTGAAATTCTTTTGTACCATTTCACCTAATACAGGATTTAAAAAACTATTTTAAAGAATCGACACATATATGAAAAAGGTTAATTTACATCTAAGACAACCAGTAAAGGTCTTTTCAAAATAGTGCTAAAAATGTCTTAAGCTCGTATACTGCTCGTATTTCATGGCACACATAGCATAGAAAACACATAGTGCATTGAAATATGAGCACCATGGCCATAAGAAATTAATAAAGTAAGCTCAGGAAGTCTTTATAGTGTTATATTTTATATTTTATTTTACTGTGTTTTCCTAGAATATAAATAAGCAACAAAGATGTTAATTGCATGAATCTGAGGATGAGGGGGACAGGACATTATCACCTTCATCTACTCACTGGTTGATCCAGATTAAGTAGAGTTTTGTTTATCCTGTCAGCAGAAATGAGCCTGTACACACTTCAGCAGAAATTCCTAGTGGTAGTACAACCGACAGGGAAGCATCAGTTAAAGGAAACACAAGGTGAATGTGGATCCATAAAATGGACTCCTTGCCTGAAACTGTTAAAGCTTCCAAAAAAGTCAGCCTGTCATACTCTTTTGAATCCTTGTGGTTTATTCCCCTTGTGGCAATTAAATACATTTTAAAATAGGTTTTCCCCAATTAATGTAGTATTGCTTGCCTGTCGAGTTCATTGCTGGCAGCAGAATTCCAGAAGTCTTCAATACATTATATATTTACTCTGTAATTGTATGTAGCGTGTTGCCAAATCCACAGCTGTCTATCTTTTAAATGGCATGTTTCACTGCAGTATTATCAGAAGGATCTTGAATTAGAAATTTTTGTAATCTTTTAGGAAGAAGATTGGGAAAAAGAAAGAGTCTAGTTACATATCAACAAAATGCAGAAAGCCTTTTCTTCCCACTGCCACTTGGAGCCTAATGTATATAACAATATAAACATATATTCCTACAGCCATAATCCTAAGGTTATATGCCATAACTACACCAGAACTTTCTTTACATTAGTTATATTTAACATGGTTCTCTGTAGAAGAAATGCTCTAGAACCACACAAATTTTAAAGAAGGAATATCTGAATGGTGTGTACTTGATACAACAGTAAATGGCATTACCAGTTCAAAGATTAATATGATCACAACAATTGCTAAACCTATGAATCTGATAAAGGCCAGATCCAATAAAGAGCTTAATAATATAGGGTTAGATACAACAATTTGTAAATTGTGGGTGATGGACTTCTGAGTGGCTTCTAAAACCCCAAATGCATTTTATACTAAGAGTCAATGGATGAAAATAGGCATAAAATAGATCATAGGCCTCCGTCCTCATAGTAGAGCGATTTACTCATTAGGTACCAAAGTCGTGTTCCTTATACACATGCCTTGAAGAAGAATTCAAGGCTCCCAGAGAACTCGTTGAAATGACACCTAGCAAATTTTGACAGCAAACACTTTAAATAAAATCTCAGAGGGGATTTTCTAGATCACAATTCCCAGCATAAAACCTTAAGCTCACTCAAATCCTTTTTCTTGGATCTGGCCGTACAGTTCCATCTACTGAAATATAATAAAGAGAAATGAATGGAGACATTGGCCTCACAGCAAAGGTAGTACAGCATAAAATACTGGTATTAACTTAAAGTCTTTTACCGAGGACCACTTACAACAAAGCCTGGTAGATTCAGAACTATAAAAATTCTTAGTAGAGTAATGCTTCTTATCCATAAAGAGTCCAGTAATAGTGTTACAAGCTATAGTGCTTTTGATCATTACTGTAAAACACCACAGCATCTATTCAAAAAGGCTAGTGCTTCATTCACCACTCTGTAACACCAGCTTTTATGCGTCTATAACGACTCTAAGGGTTTTCCTTTTCAATTAATTTAATACTCATGGCAGGTGCCAGGTTGCAGAATCCAAGGCTCATTACTCAGTCACAGAACTAATTTCTCAAAGTCTATAGGTTTCCCCACTGCTCAGCAGCTGACCTTGCCCTGTTTGGTCTTTATGCGTTGTTGAAGTAATTCAGGCTGCCTAAGATACAAACATGAAGCACTGAGGAGTCAAACTGGAAAACCCATATCTCTGTCGCCGGAATGCTCTTTACATTGGTCTATCGATTTTCTTAATACCAATCAGAATGACAACCACAATAATAATTTAAATATATCTTAGAAGCAGAAACAAGAACCCATGGATATATGGTTTTAAATGAAAAAAATGAACCGTCAGGCACTTACCTAGTCACCTTGCATCTGACTGCATCATGGCCATTTTTAACAGGCAGGCAATAGAAAGTTCTCCACAAATGCATTCCATGGTCTATTAGATACGCCTTTGGACGCATGAAATGGGGACACAGCCTAGAATTCATAGCTTCCATTCCCTAGGCAGGTAGTCCCATCAGAGCCTGTCATAGAGATACTGGGTTTCATCGAAAATATTAAGCACCAAGCATCAGGTTAGGAACAATTGGTGGGTTGCTAAATGAGCAGAGGGGACCAACCCCTTTCCTCTTTGCTCTGTATACCAATAGAACAGCACAGACTGAACACAGGGACTGAATCACTTTCTCCAGAATAATAGTGTCAACTGAGAAACACTATTTCTCTCCATTGACTTGGACTCTGTGTGTGTTTTCATGTGTATGTGAGGGGGGTTTAAGTCAGAAGACTACAATTTTGCAGGAATAATGATTTAGTTATGCTTCTAAGCTAGGTGAACGCATCTTTGTACTTCAAACATGATAAAAAAGAAGTAGGAGACATATAAGACCATTTTATCCTTTATTGAGCTCTAGTGACATTGAAAATACAGATGAGAATATTTTTAAAGGGTTTAAAAGCTATTTACAAATTTAAGAAATTAATCTAATGCGTATTAACTAGGAGCTAACTGCAGTGCATCTGATTTATCTGAATTTGCTGACCTTATTAAATACTTCCATATTTGGAAGAAAGGGGAAAATTATTTCATATAAGATTTTTTTTTTTCTTCCTAACACTTGATTTGTATAAGTTTATATCTATGTGTGTGTGTGAATATGTGACTAATTTACAGTACTATGAAAAAGATATTTCATAACAATAATAATTCCAGTTGGAAAAATGCAACAGATTTTGAAATTTCTAACTTTTATGTTTAACTGCTTGATATTTGGGCACAAGATGATCAAAATTTATCCTGGTCTTTAATTTCTGAAGATCCAATATGGCTATTGGACTAAAAAAGAATTTATTTTTACAGGCATAATAATCATAGAATTATAGAATGGTTTGGGTTGGAAGGGACCTTTAAAGGTCACCTAGTCCAACCCCCCTGCCATAGTCAGGGGCATCTTTCACTGGATCAAGTTGCTCAAAATCCCATCCAACCTGAGCTTTAAAATTTCCAATGATTGGACATCCACAACTTCTCTGGGCAACCTGTTCCAGTGTCTCACCACCCTCATCATAAAGAATTTCTTCCTTATGTCCAATCTAAACTTACCCTCTTTTAGTTTAAAACCATTGTCCCTTGTCCTGTCACTACAGCCCTTGGTAAAAGGTGTCTCTCCATCTTTCTTATAAGACCCCTATAAATATTGAAAGGCCACAATAAAGCCTTCTTGAAGCCTTCTCTTCTCCAGGCTAAACAACCCCAACTCTCTTAACCCTTCTTCATATGAGAGGTGTTACAGTCCTCTGATCTCTGATCATTTTTGTAGCCCTCCTCTGGACCCATTCTAACAGATCCATGTCTCTCTTCTGCTGGGGGCCCCAGAGCTGGATGCAGTACTCTAGGTGGGGTCTCACAAGAGTGGAGTAGAGGGGGAGAATCACCTCCCTTGACCTGCTGGCCATGCCTTTTTTTATGCAGCCCAGGATATTGTTGGCTTTCTGGGCTGCAAACGCACATTGCCAGCTCATGTCCAATTTTTCATCCAACAGTCTTTCACCACAAGGCTGCTCTCAATTCATTCATCCCCCAGTATGTACTGATACTGGGGATTACCCTGACCCAGGTGCAGGACTTGGCCTTGTTGAACTTCCTGAAGTTTACATGGGCCCACTCCTCTAGCCTGTCAAGGTCCCTCTGAATAGGATCCCTTCCCTCTACTGAATCAACTGCACCACTCAACTTGGTGTCATCTGCAAACTTGCTGAGGGTACACTCCAATCTCACTGTCTATGTCGTTGATGAAATATTAAATAGTATTTTTCCCAGTTCAGACCCTTGAGGGACACCACTTGTTCCTCGTTTCCACTGGACTTTTAGCCGTTAACTATAACTGTTTGGACACAGCCATCCAGCCAGTTCCTTATTGTCCTGGTTTTGGCTGGGAT
>NW_009198218.1:0-28745 GCF_000690835.1 Fulmarus glacialis
AGTTTAAAAACAAGCTGAGTCACTTACATGTTTCTTCATATTGCCACATATTTATAAATATAGCCACAGACTAGGGGAAGGTTTTCCACAGCATGGTTCTGGAAGATGCCAGGTTACCTCTGCTGAAGCCAAATAACGCTTATGTGATTAAACCATCAGGTAATGATAGCCAGAGTGTTATCTCTGAGGCTAGATAGGAGAGGTTGATGAAGAAAAAAACCCTGTGGGGCTTTGCAACAGGCAGGTTGTGTGTGTCTAAACCGAGCACGACACCAAGATTATGGGCTGGAGTAATAGGCGGGATAGTTTTGTTAATCCCCATATATCCGTTATATATGTTCCTGCGAGAGAGAGGTACAATAAAAGGAGAGGGAGTAAAAGCTCAGCTTTAGCCATCCTGAGTTGGAGTGTATGGTGAGATTATGCCAGGGAGGTCAGGAGAAGGTGTGGGATTTTGGTGTGAAAGAGGCAGAGCTGGAGCAGCACCTAAGTCCCGTTTGCCAGCCTGGAGTCCTGAGGGAGATCAGGCTCAGAGTTTAAATGACTTGGTAACGTTCCTGTTATATTCTTTTTCTCCAAAGAAGAGAGCTTGGTGTCAGCAACAGTTAGACAGGTCCTTGACAACTGGAATGATATCACTTGTTCTGATGAGATACAAATATATTGCAGCACAATAAGGACAGAGGACAGGCAGTGAAAAGGTTAGGAACATTTCAGAAAACGATGACATCTGGATGATGTCAGATAGTTCTCTTTCCTTGTTTACTGTATCATTTGACAGTAACTGAATAATGTGTAATAGACCTAATAGACCTAATGCACTGGCCCAGTTCCATCTTGCACAGTCATAACCTGCTTTTGTACATTCCCCTCTAGCCTCAATTTATTAGTCTTAAGCCTCCTTACGTCAACTTCTGTCTAGAGCACAGTGAGATTTTGCAGTATACCAGACATGACTTACCTGTTTTGTACTATTTAGGAAGTTTTGATTTTTCTGTATTTTGATAGCAATAATTGTGTTTATGTCTTTTTGTAATTGACACCGTTTTGATTCTGGTTTCGTTTTCTGTGTAGAAGTGGCTCTGTATCCAGTGCCTGACACTAACTAACCAAGTTAGCCGCTGAACCAGCCTTTGATTAAGTGACAGACCATCATGCTGAAGTGACCTTTTCCCTAATGGTTAATCTTACTGTGCTACATTGTGATACAGAGGGTAAGGATTATTATACTTAATAAATACTTTCTTGCTCTTGTACAATAGTAATCAAAAAATCCTGAGCAAAGTTGAGTTGGTAGGGAAGAAGAAACCTCTGAATTGTTTCTTCAGATGCTACCATGCTTTTATAACTCATGGAAATAAGTGGAGACATAGAGTCTAGCTGGTGTGCTGACAGAGAAAGGCATATTCTGCTTGGTGAACCTTGTATGCTCTTCTGCAGTCAGTGGGACAGGAGGAAAGAAAGGAACTTTTCTTCTGAGTTCGCTTTTTTTTTTAAAATGAGATGCAGAATTGCCCCATTTGGAATATATTTAACTCTTTGTGAAGCAGCAATAAATGGTAAACTTTCAAACACTTGGAAGGACAGTGTCTCCTAAATATAGACAGTTGGCAAGTGATCAGTTGACTGATTCAGCAGCCTTTCTTTCACTTAACAAAGGTTTTAACACTCAAAGTCATTTGCAGGCCTGGCTGGATTACAGCTGAGTCAGGTGGAGTGCAGTGATAGGTTAACTTGCTGGAAGAGTGTACTACTATTTTTTTGACAATGCATGTATGCAGTCCACAGAAGTTTCATGTATGTTTACCTGTTTTTCTTACAGATAAATCTGTTCGAGACTGTATCCTGAGCATTCACATTACTCAGAAGAGCCAGTGGCTTTATGTGATGTACCTGTGTATTGTGTGCATAAGAGGTTTAGGTCTATATGAAATCTTGGAAAGGTTAGCCTGCCAGGTTCCTGCATGTTTTTTTTATACATGTTTGAAGTGTATAGCCTTATCAAGTTAAAAAACCAGATATGATTTTAAAACCACTGTTTCGCTTCTGGCCTCTCTCTGGTTTTGGATTTCTTTCTGTGAGTTTTTGGCCTTCTAATTCAGCAAGCATAAAAATGGAAATTACCCATTCAATTGAAATAACTGTAGTGCAGAAAACAAACAAAATTTTCCCTTTTTACAAAGATGGACCTAGCTGTCCTTTCTCTTGACTTAGAGATAGTAGCTGTGGTAATTTTTTCACTAGCAAAAGTACTGTAATTCAAGTTTAGCTGAATTACAGATTTTTTTTTTCTTCAAAGTGAATTACTCATTCAGTTTGTGAGGGGTTTATAGGCTGAATTGTATCACTAAGGCATAGTCTACAGTAAGAGATTATATATTTACTTTCCGCCACCCCTCAGGGAAATGTATGCATTTATCTGTTTGTAATATGATGGACCTGTAGAGGCTAATCATAGATAACCTGTGCAGTTGCTGCAACCAGCTTTAAAATGATGCATCTTGGCTATTTTTTACATAAAATTTGTTTTGTATATAAGAGGAAGAAGTGTGGGATAGCTTTGTATAATTCTTTGCTTTCTGCATATTCTGAGAGACTAGCTACATAAACTCATATAAAAACAGTTCCATGCTACTGTGTGGAATTTGTTCCCTCCCTTGAGAATTTGATGCACTAGAACTTCAGCACTGGCAGTCTTAGGAAGGATAAGCAAAGGCAGTGACTTCATTTATTCTTTGGAAGGGTGGCATAACTGTGCATTAAAGCATTCATTCCAGGGATGAGAGAGTGGTGCCGATTGGAGTTCTAGTCTTTCATCTCCAGAGACATGGACTCATATCCTGTTTTAGATCACATGTGAAAATGAGTTAAGTGGTCTAATCTTAGCAGCTATTTGTTCATCTCTCAAAATCATTGCACAGTTCTCAACTGGCAGCTTTTGCGCAGTGGAAGCGGGATTTCTAAGGCTGGGTCTGAAGTCTTTTGGTTGATCTGTTTGGCGAAGTTTGCGCAATGTCAAAGTGTTGAGCCTTTGTTTAAAGAAACAACCAACCAAACCAAACCAAAACAGCCATCAATTTAACGCCCCACCCCGCTGTGTGAGAATTGGGCCAGTTACAATCTCATGGTCTGAAAAGATAATTTATTTACAGATTCTAAATAAAACACAAATTACAGTTGATAGAGAAAATGAACAGATCTAAAGAAATATTTTTTGTTAAGTTTAGGTCCGTATGAAGACTATGAAGTCTGCTTGGCTGAAAATGCTGAGATCTTGTTTCTTGGGAATAGAGCAAGTTAAAGTGTATGATTTACTTGTTATGGAAACAGTTTATATGCCATTTTTATGTTCTATATCTGTCTGCATATAAAATAATTTGAATGTGTCTCTTTACCAAATTGGCTATGGTGGCAGAAACTATTGCTTGAGAAAACTCTCAGGCTTTCTCTTGTTTTTTTTTCCCCCAACCATCTTGTAGAACTTATTTGAGATTTTATTCTTGCTGTCAAATGCCTTGCAACTTTTCTATTAGGTTGGGAATTCCAGTTCTGCTCTGTGTTACAGTGGTGAAAATACAGGTTAATGCCAGTTTTGGTAGCATTAGTTCATGTTTATACTGAGAAAAACAGAAGAGACTGGTGCTAAAATGGAACACTAAATATGAAAATGCTCTCTTTTTGCTGCAGACAGCAATAAGCAGGTGAACTTACTTTCTTGCTTCTTTTTCTCCTTAACTTTGCAGCTTCCAAAGAGGGGAGAGGACTGAGATCTTTATTTATATATTTAATTTCTTTTCTTTTTCCTTTTCGTTCTCTTTTCTCTCTGCTCTCTCTCCTTTCCTGCCAGTAGGGTATTCGATAGTCAGAGCCATGATGTTGCCGTGTGGCTTTTAGGAGTCGGGGCATAATACCAATGTGTGTGAAACTAGTATAGTCTCAATAAATTTCAACAGTTTCAGCACGCTGTAGTATAAGTACTTTGTGGTTCTCCACAAGTGCTTATAATATTGCAGTTTGTCATTTTCTTCTGTGCCAACCAGTGAGGTACAGATTGGTTCTTTGGAGTGTCTTAGGACATTTAAGATAAATTAGCCTTTTGGCACGTGATTATGCACTGCCATTTTCTGTTGTACCTTACAGCATGCTGTCCATTGCTAGAAACCAGACAGTTCACCCTGTCTGCCTCTGAGGTTATTTCTCTTTGCATTTTGCTGCACTGGAGAGTAAGCAAGGATGCTAAACAAGATGTAAAATGACATTCTAAATCTTTCTAGCCCTGCTTAATTACATGTATCCTCCATTGTTAACTGAGTGCTTAATCACTTACCTTTTAAGTTAGCTAGATATTCATTTTAATTCTTTGTACATTTCAATTTTTCAGAGCTTAGATTGCTGCTGTTTGATGATGTTGTGGAAAAAGTAACCTAGTTAGTTGCCATATTAAGTAGTGATTAAAATCTAGCTGCTTCTCTTCCAACCAGATAATAATTACTGATACTGAATTAACATCAGTCTGTAAGAGCAGAATCTACTCTTTGCTTCCATAAATCAGTAGTGGTTGTACAAATGAAGCTTAGGGTATCGAGAGACAAGGAATTCTGCTTAAGAAGTGCAAGGCTTACGGCAGAAAGCAGGAAAAAAACAGCACTAATTCATAGCATTGTTTGGAGCTGAGGCAGCAACCCTGTGGTACAATAGCAGAAGTTACAGCTGGAGCAGTAATCGGACATGTTCTGTCCAACTTGAAAGCTTAAAAGGTGATATAATAGATTGCACTCCAGGCATTGTAAGGTCAGAACATCTCTCTCTGACGCATGAAAATGTCTGTTAGAGATTTATTGTATTGCGAGGACATGGGACTTGCTTTAAAGTGCAGGTTTGGATTTTAATGTTTCCAAAGTGACTACATAGATCCTTTAGGTAGAAAGCATATATGTTAGCAAAAGAAAAGAAGCCAAAATGGAGGAAACTGGAAGGAAGGTGTAAACACTGAATGTGGCTGTCCAACTGACACCCCAGCCTTACCCGTTTTCACTTAGCCCATATTATTAAAATACCACTTTCATCTAGTTCACTTGCTTGTGCGCTCGCTCTCTCTGTCACTCGCACGCACAGAGAGAAACACAAACCCTCCCTCTCTGCAAGTGGGTTAATGGACTAGGGAGCCCTTGGGCAGAGTTCTCTGCCTTAAACGCCTAAACCCGACCAGAGTGCGAGGCTGAGACTATTTCTGAAATTCCCACTGAACCAGCTGGGGGATGGTGTCTGTGTTTTGTGCACGTGCATGCACGTACGTGCACTCGTGTGCATGCCATAGTGCGTCTCCCAAGAGGTATAAGTGGTGTCAAGCTGGGGTGATGCAGGGGGATGCAGTGTGTTGTATTTCCCACTCATCTCTAGGGAGGCTTCTTCTAGAAATTTTTGAGACGTGCAAGAAAATTCCTGAGGTGACAGCGGTGGAGACCTTACTGAATAAGGCTGGCCCGGTTGGCGTCTTTCGTAGGTATTAGAAATACTGTCCTCTTAGGTAAATTTACATTTCTAAAGGAAGGGGAAACTAGACTGTCCTTGTGCCACTATTGTATGTTATTACAGCTTTTGCCTTTCTGACCAAAACTGTTCAAGAAATAAAGTACTCTTAATGCTCTATTTTCACTTTGATTTGAAGGAAAAATTTGAAGGCCTCGAGGGCAAGACTTCCGAGGAGCGGCAGAGGTCACTTGGCTTGTTCAGCTTAGAGAAGGGGAGGCTGAGGGGTGACCTCGTCGCAGCCTACACCTTCCTCAAGGGCGGCAGCGGAGCGGGGGGTGCTGATCTCCTCTCTCCAGTGACCAGCAATAGGACACGAGGACACGGAATGAAGCTCATCGGGGGAAGTTCAGATTAGGAAAAGGTTCTTCAGTGAGAGGGTGGTCGGTCACTGAAACAGGCTCCCCAGGGAAGTGGACCTGGCACCAAGCCTGTCAGAGTTCAAGGAGCATCTGGACGATGCTCTTAGTCATATGGTTTAGTGTTAGGTAGTCCTGTGAGGAGCAGAGAGTTGGACTCTGATCCTTATGGGTCCAACTTGAGATATTTCTATGAAATATGAAGAGCTTTTAGTTCTTCCTTTGAAACTAAAAGAAATACGGTAAACAAATTTTTGCAAGCTTTTCTACAAAATCTAAAATAGATCTGTTTTTCCATGTAGTCAGAATTTGACATGCTCTTATGTGTATTTTCAAGGCTGGATATTAATAAGTATGTCATTAACAGATACGTTCAGAGCATCACAAGTTCTTGAGAAAGCATTTCAAGTCAACTGACTGTCATTTTTAAGAGGAAAGAGAGGCTAAGCTCCGTCCCCAAGAGATCCCAGCAGAATCCATAGCTGCACTAAACAGAACAGGTGACTGGATGTCACCGACACTGTACACAGTTATAGCTGAAAGATCATTTATCTTCAAGTTAAATAGATTTAGCCCTCACAACAGGCTACCATCCATGATGATCCAGAGAAGCTAAGGAGTGGCATGCTTTCTAATTCAAATATGCCTTTTTTTTGGAAGAGTAACACGCCATTGTATTTGTTTTGAGGACCCCTTAACACGTTTCTGCATGTTCAGAAACTAACCCATTTTTGTGATAATTTGATGTGAGTTAGATCGATAGGTGATAGACAGAAGAGCATGTTGTGTGCACTGAGAGTTAGAAACCACTGCTATAATAAGAAAAATAACCAAAAGTGCATAAGCATAGATAACAGGCAGGGCAAGGGAATTTTCTTGCACTTTCTGCATCTTTACAGAATACTTGGCTATCCCTGTGCGTTAACACTGAGTACTGTTTTGAACAAGATTATGGTCTGGCACTTTTACATTAGAAGTAGCTTGCTGGAAATCATGGAACTTTATTTGAAATGGTTGGTGAGTGAGACAGGATCAAGGCCAGGGAGTGGAAACCATAAAAAAAATGAAAAAGAGAAAAGTGGGAAGTAGGATGATAATATGAAAGATATTATTTACTAAATGCAGAAGTGTCCTATTTGGTACCTGGTTCTGTCAAGAATCTAAATAAACTTGAAAACTTGACTTCAGTGTTGGAAACTTTCTCCTTCCCCTATGCTTACATTCTCTGTCTGCAATTTTTAGTTACTATTGTTAGAGAGATATTAATTTCAGGGGCCCAGCTTTACATAATTGCAAATGTTTCTGAGGGCATTTAATTAACGTAAATCAACATGCATGAAGTTTAAAATAGCTCAAACCCACTGAGCTTTAGTAACTAGGTCTTTTTCCTGCCAAGCCCTTATAAAAACACCTATATAGACTTGATAGTTGTACTGGAAGGCCAGAGAACAGTGTAAATCAGGGGAACCAAATGTCAGTTGGAAATAGTGGGGTGTCTCCAGTCACAGAGAGATGGGTTTTCCCCTCCCTCTCCTCTTTGGTGCTCGTAGCTTCTGCTGCTGAATGGTCTGTGAGAAGAAAGGTTTTTCTATTCATTGTGAAGAACCCCATGCTGAGCTACAATGTTCTTTCTATTTTTGACAGGGTGGTCTGTCATCCAGCACCTAATACTAAAGCTGTCTAGTATTTATATTTTAAAACACATCTCTTATAAGTGCATCTTTTGAAGTGTCCCTGGAGGAAAGAATCAAGAAGTCTGATTTTAGCTCTTTATCGTCTGCTGTTTAGTTACAGAGATTAGTGCCAAATCCTTGAATTGGACTTGCTAGAAGTGGGGAGGAAAAGGAAGACACACAGTATCAGTGCGATGTGTTCTTTTTAGCTGATGATAGTCCGTAAGGTAAATGTGCTCAGTAAGTGAGGTGTGGTATCTTTTTTGCCCCTGTCCTCAGGCCCGCATAGCTGCTGTACCAGCAAACCAGTAGAAGGGTGGGAATGGAGCTGGGTGTAATTAGTTCTGGTTCTGCAGTGCCGGTAATGAGGAGAACTGGAGCAAACATGCAAAAGAGGTGGGGATGGAAAACAGGATCCCTCTCTGTTTGTACACGACTTCTATGTGGAGCGTTAATTCCTAAGCAGGTATTCCTCACATTTAAATTCTTATAAACTTATGTAGAAGTAGTGCTCTTATATTCCATGTTATTAAATACGAGGATATGCAGATACTCTGTCCTACTGAACATAACCAGCATGCCTACATGAATATGCATGTGCACACACCAACCTCCGACATGTAAAGTGTCCGAAGTTCATACCTGTGGGCACTTCTGCGTCTGTAATTTAAGAGTCTTACCTTTTGATGGTAAAATAAAACTGTGCTCCACAGAGGTTACTGTAGCCTCATCCCATCACAGACATTTAAATTTAGTTTCTTTTCTTTGTAGAAATGTCTAAATCCTCAAAACCATAAAATGTAGGAATATTTTAAAATAGTGAAAGGCATATAGGAGTGAAAAGTCAATACTTCTGGTAGTTTGGAGTTGGGGCCTTGGCTAAATTGTAATTTATACGGCAAAGTTTGAAAAAAGGGCAAAGTCTCTTTACTGAGACCAATAACAAGAAATCGAGTAAGTAGCACTAGCACAGCTCAGCATTGTGTGGCAAGACCAAAGATATTTTGGAGGAAATAGGAGAAACATGCTAATACTGTTCCAAAAAGCTGCTAAGCTTCATGCTCTTTCTACAGCTTTAATTTGTGGTTCAGTTTGAGCTGTAATTGGTATTAATGTCAGATATGTGGTATTTGGAGAATCAGTTGCACTTACATAACATTAAAAAAGGCACTTTTGTGTCTGGGAACAATAGTATTTCGTATTTGCGAACAATACTATACTGCTATGTTTGCTTTGGACAGAATTTCTGAAATGTCTTGCCTTTTTTCTTTTTTTCCCTCCTTGCCTTTCAGAATGTTTATGCTGAGTCTCTGCTAGTTTAATTTTCAGGTACTGACTGTCATGTTATTGGTATCATTTAGCCATGACGGATGAAGGCAGTGCTTAAACAGGGATGATACCTGTCTTCTGTGTCCTGCTATTTGCAAAGTTATTGTAATTTTTTCCGGGAGTTATATATTAATTAAGAGATTTTGTCATTTAAATATTTTCCACTACATTGTCTGAATGTTGTTTTTTATGCTGAAGCATTCCTGAAAAGAGGATTCCATTAATGAGGAGCAGTGAGGTGTAGATTTCATTTAACTGTGTTACAAACTTTTCCCATGTCGTGCATTTTTAAATGGTGTTTTGAGTTTCCTCTTATTGTTAAGCACAGCTATCACTTTGTATCTCATTTCACAGACTAAATGTCAGCAGAGCAAAACCTGCACTTTTTCTTGCTAATGTTAACTTAAGCATGTTGCACAGCCCAAATGCTTCACAATATACCCTTTATAACAAACCAGGTATTTTATGTCATGGTCTTGTTAAAACATGTATATATGCTGCTATCTATATATCTTGTATACTATTTTTAAAGAAAAAAATTAAATACAAATTAAACTTTCTATTGTGATGCTAATTGTGACGCTAATTGTGACATAACCATAATTATTAGCATCCTGGTGCCCCAAATTGACAGAAGTCATTACAATGTATTTGTAAGGCCGGTTTTAAAATCACAGGAATGCAATATTCATGTGACTTCAGCAAGTGGACATGGATCTCCTCTGATAGCCATAACAGCCTGTCTTTGTAAGTGGACCTCATTCTCAAAATTTGCTTCTCATATACTGCTGTTGACTCAAATCACAAAGCCTCTGGGGTGGGTCCTTGTATAAAATTAAACAGCTTACTAATCTGTTTGAGTAATCATGTAGTGGAATATCTCAAATCTCTTTTAAGTCAGTATGTTCTTTTAAGACGTGACATGCTTTTTTATTCAGGAGTGTCAAATATATGTTGGTATTTATACATATGAACTCCATCTAGGGCCAGAGATTAAATGTCCAAATACATATAATACAATACAATAATACAATACAAATATGTATGCGTATAAATATGTTGCCATTATACCTTATTCTCTTTGACTGATCCTGAGAAAAAAATACTGTTCTACTTAGCTGGTAAAAGAAAGGAAAGAATTATGCCATGTTTATTTTTAACAGACTTTCCTAATTCCATTAATGCTGAGCAGATATCTTTTCAATAGCAATACAAGGCCAGCACACGCATCCCGTATAAGGGAAAGCAAGCTACACATGGTTATTCCTCTTTTTCTTTCAGTGCAAAATGCTTATATTACATAAAATGCTGTGTAATGGTCCTTTGACCTGCTGAGATTTATGCAATTAACTAAGCAGAAATAATAAGCTAAAGAAATGTCAGACTGAGAAGAGAGAGTGACCTTACACTGCAAAGCCATGAAATCATCACCAGTTTCTAATGTTACCACTGTTCCTGTGCTGACAAGTGTTTAACTGGATGCTTGTCCGTACCTCCAAGGGTGATAAATCCCTTTTTTTAACACCTTGAACACCTTGCGAATACAGAGGAATTTTAGCTCCTATGTTGCAGCATTTTCATAGCTGGAAACACTGGAATTGTCTTATTGACACATACTAAACTCTATGTGATGGAGTATATTGTGTTGCTACTCACTGAGGTAGGGTTTAATTACAAGCAAATTCTGAATGCCCTACCGGTATTCTCGGACTTGACCAGCAGAGGAGTGTGGGTCTGGCTGTTGTGATCAGACTTGTGCATCAGATATTTTGGCTTGCATAGGTCCCTTTTAGGTTTGGGGTTTTTTGGTAGTTTTTTATTGTTGGTTGGTTCCCCCTCCCCCCACCCCCCTGAGATTTAAGGACTTCTCTTTGTGCAAGAGGTGATCTAGAAGGGATGTTGTGCTTTCGGATTTTTTTACTTTCAGAATCACTTCAAGCACGTTTAGAGCTCCGTGATTTGGTGGAAGTACGGTATTAGCCTGAGAGGAAGCAGATTGGTCTTTGCTAGCTTACATGTCTCTCCTTACCTTTGGACCCTTTGTTCTTAACTACAGCAGACACAGAAATCAATGGATGCTGCTTTTCCTAACAGTATACTCTTCAATTGAAAACCAAGAGCTTATCTAGCTTATCTGTTGAGGAAAATCAAGCAAGTTCCTATGTGGGGGAGGATAGAGTTATCAGTGTTTTCCATAGATTAAAAATACATCATAGTGTGTTAAATATAAAACTAGAAGATATTGTTGATCTGTCAGTTGAAAGGTAAAGTTGAAATGTTAATGTGATTTATTTTGTTTGTTGTTACCATTTTTTTTCCTAAAATATTTATTGTCTTTTGAATTTGCTAGGGCAACAGGTTTGACAGAGATGATGAATTGCCCATTTTGGTGTTAACTGAGAGGATTCAACAAAACTATCATTGAAGAGGATGTCTTGCTTAATCAGTCATTAGTGTCTCTTCATATGTGAATTTGTCAATTTATATCTACTGTTTCCTCCTGCTTAATAAAATTTGAAATAATACATTGTGAGAACCTTAATCAAAATGGATGAAATTGAGCCAAACCTTAAACAAAAAAAATCTCTTCTAGGTGCTTTCCTTGTTCTCATATTCTCTTAATGCTTACCAAATCTGTTAACAGAAACGAATGGCATAAGATATCTTTAAAGAAATTGTTTTATCGCTTTGTAACATAAACAGTGCTTCAATTTACTTTGTAATTACACTTTAAATGATTTTGTCTATTATTTTCCATACTTCTAAAGCAATAGTTGATATACTCATCCTGAAGATCATCTTTAATACTGTATACTCTCTATTTGTATGGTTCTGTATATAACATATCTTTTATGAGATGAAATTGAACTACTGTGCCAGGTAAAGTCTGTCTGTGCAATCAATAGGCTATTTACTATTACAGAAACTCTCACCTCTGTTCAAGGTGGGTTTTTTTTGGTAGCTACAGTGACAACCTGGCTATAGCTCTATATGAGAAAGATGTGTTTATTGTATTGTCGTTCTTGACAGATCTTGGCTGTGCTGGAACATTACTGTGATGACCAGCATAATTAACATAATTTGTTCCTTTTTTTTCTGTACCAATTGTCCTAGTGCGTTAAATTTAAAACATGGCTCAGGTACACATACATTCTACGTCAAGACAAAATAATGTGAAATGGAGCTGTGGTTCAGAGGGGCAATAATAATCATCACCGTAAGTATTGTTTGCAGTACCATTATCTGTATGTCAGTTCAGGGTGTCATTGGCACTATACAAGAGTAATAAGGCAGGAGTCTTACCCAAAATATGTAACCTCTAGGTTCTTACTTTTTGGGGAATCTTTGTAATGGGCACTGTGGTGCTCTGTGGGACTTTAACTATTGCCGTGCTGAACTCTGAAGTGCAAGAAGGAATGGGAAATGCAAATTTGAGCGTATTCCCTCCTATAGATCTTTCCCACCTTGCCCCAGGCATAGGAGGTAATAATCATTCCGCCTCCTGATAACTTTTTGCTTCCTCTGGAGGATATTTTTCGAAGTGATTGTTATTTCTTTCAGTTCTTTTACTATTTTTCCATTGTCAATTGCGCTGGACAAATACAAGGATTAGATTCAGTGTCTTCCTTGATGCACTATGTTTTTATAGAAACACATTTAAGAAATAAGTCCCTGCTCAAACTTGTTCTTTTCCTGAAAAATCTTATCTCCTTAGCAGTATTTTAAATGTTTTCCCTGAAACACAAACACTCCATTTGTTTCCTACCCTTTTCTCATTGAATGTTAAAAGGAGAAATTTTTCAATAAATTAGGACTAGTGTTGCATTTCTTCACATAGGAATATTTGTGGATTTTTTGTTTTTACAGGAGTGTATTTTACCTGTTCTATCTCATTAGCAGGAAAACTAACATCAGCACAGCAAAAATGAATGTTTTAGATTGCTACTGTATATTGCCTTTCAGCACACTTTAATTAAAGTGGCGTTTGTTTGTCCTATAATATCACCATTCCCTAATCAATGTACTGAGCAAGCACCATGGTGACAAGATAAGTTGCTTTGTTTTGTTCCATATGTCTGTGTTCCAAATTTTCCATAGTTTTAATTGGTTCCCTGCAGAATAACATTTACAAGCATATGGTATGGAAAATGCTGACTGCATTTGTTATCATATATTTTAGTACACTGGTGGCACTTGATCACTAAGCCTTTAAATGTGATTATGAGGTTATTTAATGCAGTCGATAGCATGCTTAAAACACAGCAAAAATCTGCAGCGAGCCAAACAGTATCAAGGAAATATGTTTGAATGCCTTCTTAATGCTTCAAGGATAGATGGGGAAGTCTGATTCAGAAAAGGTTTTGGGTAATGTTTATGCTGAAACATACTTTGTCACCTAAGAGCAATTTGGAAAGGTCTGTTGGAGGCTGCTTGCCATCACAAGAGGAATGTGCGTAGGAATGTGGAATGCAGAGAAGGCAAAATACATGATACGTTGAAGATCATTGACTTCCGAAGAAATGCACTGTCATTAGCTGATGAAATGGAATCCAGGATCAGCCCTTAAATCTCATGTGTCTGACTTTGGAGACATCAGCATTACATTTTTACACCGATTCTGCTCTGGCAGAAGGCAGCAAATCCAAAAGAGAATACAATTGACTGAGAAGACCCCAGTCATCTCAGCATGTGTGAAGGTCTTGAGTTCAACAGTATTGACATAGGTGTTGGGTTATGCCTTTTTGAGTGTGCTGGAGGGGAAGGTGTGTCATGGTGGAGAACAGCTGATTTGGATTTCTTGCTGAGACAAATCGACCAAGGTGGTTTCAGACTGCTTCAAGAAGTGATCAGTGCGTCATTGTATTCATGACCTCTTTGTATTTTATGAGCAGACTGGAAACTCAGACACAGCCCAAACAATGAGAGAAAGAGGATCACTCCATACATGGAGACTTCTGATGTATGGATTACATCCTTTGTGTATGGATTCAAGAGGTACCATATCCCTTCTGTTCCTAGCCTGAATCCAGCCTAACTTACCAAATAAATTACTTCCAAATTTCTACTGTTTTAGTGTTGTCCATGTAAAAAAGAGCATTAGACATTAAAGCAACACGAGTTCTATGTTTATTAGTGACTAGACATATGCTGAAGAACATATGAATGTTAAAAGTAATACAAGAATGTGATTATGCATTTTCTCTTGCTCATACGCAATACGAGTATGGCTCTGATACTAGTATTATGGTGAGGGCAATTCAGGGATCTAAACAGTATAGACATAACCAATTACTGTATGAGTAAAAAGGCAGTGCCTTCTCATAACGGAGCATATGTTTCTATTCTCGTAACATCTTAAATCAAAAAATAGATTGTTTTTGTAAAATCAAATTTCATTCTGAGTGCTCATTTCTTAGTGCACTGTCATTTCACTAACAAGCACAGTGTTGCAAGATAATTTTTAATCTGTGCTCAGCTTCTGCAGCAAATCAACCCAACATCTATCTCTCACAAAGGCACTTGGACGTAAACATGTTACAAAAATAGAATTCCATCATGGAAAAAGAAGCTGCCAATATTAAGAAAGGGCTTTTGGGAAAATTCTTTTGGGGAATGGTGTTTGCAGCAGGCATAAAGGACAGCAGAGGAGTACTTGTTAATTCGTTTCTGATTTTCAGTGTGGAAAAAGAAATACTGATTAAAATAATACTGAAGTAAAAAAAAAAACCAACATGCATCTTTTCTGAGGCAGTCTTACCAGAGAGTGGGTAAAAAGCCAAAGACATTTTAGAATTATGGTATGATAAAAACCTGTTGAACAAGAAAGGCAAAACTGAAAGTGAATTTGGCCTCCTGATCATCTCTTCCAGCTACAATTTTCTCTCTCAACTGAAGGTGTGTAATACCTTTTAGGATAAGCTACTGATGGGAAGACGGTGTCTATGATTTTATTGTTAGCATGGACTACTTGTTTGTCTTGAATCACTTAAAGTATAGTTCATGATGAAGAGGAGACAGAAGTTTACACAGAAGATCTGAAACAAAATGAAAATGTGAAAATGTAGCTGTGCATAATGTTTGTATTTGAGTGCAATATAGTCACAAATACTATGTATAGCACATCGATAAAAATTTAGAAGAGACGTTGAGATTGCAAGATGATAGAATCAAAAAAAAAAAAGGAAAGAAAGAAAATTGTCCTTATAGACACAGAAAATTCACTTTCATTATATGATCACTAATGGTATTTCTACTGGGCTGTTGGCTCAATTCAGGGTATGGCCTCCTGTTCAGCTTGGTGCATATCACCTAAGGGCTACACTGACTTAAGAAACATGAAGCTCAACTCCAAAGGCTCCTGTACAGCACAGTGTTCAAGTGCCTCCTAACTCCTGGTAAATTTATTCTCAGTTGCAAAGTTGCTTCCACCATTTTAGAGAAGAAGCTAAGCTTCTCAGACACTCTGAGATCAGATGTTAAGTCTGTGACAGAGGCAGGTGAATGAACTGCATTATTTGAGTTGAATTCCCTTGCATTCAGCAAAAAAAATCACCTTTTTCCTCCAATACACTTCCTCTTTGCTTTCTCTAGTTCATTCAACTTCTGCAGTGTGTGATGTAGGGGATTATTGGTGCTGGTCACATCCTGACACACCACAGAACTGATGCAATTAATATGACAGGGGCACTCTGCTCCTCAGGTAAACATGCTCCCTACTTTTAACTCATTTGTTTTTAATATCTCAAGGGACACCTTCATCCTGTAGTAAGCCAAACAATTCCTAAAGGAGATGAATACTATCAAGTCCTGTAAACTGATAGGCATCGCAGTCTTGCCTTCGCATGTTAGGTGGCAAGTGGGGAAGGAGAGGGAAGAGGAGTGTAACTTGAGCTGGAAATTCAAAGATACGCTGTGACTGGCTTTAGACACTAAAGATAATCTGGAATAGGAATATAACTTGTTCTTTTGCAGAGCTGAATTACTGTATGCTGTGTTGCTGATACTCAGTAATTAGGTGAGAGCACTAATCTTCCATAGAACACATTAATTTGAACAACAGATGAGTTAATGCAGCATAAAAGGAAAACTTTGATTTTTACTTTAGTAACATTGATGACAGAGAATCCTATTGACAGGTTGTTGAAGTACTGCTGATTCAAGCTTAAATAATCATCCTGCTGGGAACATTTTCCTTTTTCAGCCATACGAGAGTATATCCTGTTTTGTCTTGGCAGGAAGAGCAATGTGATATCTTTACTGAGCCTAAGGTCATTTAAATAAGTTTTTCCCCTCGCTTTGTTAATCTTGTATCATAAAAACTTAGGTTTATTTAATTCCCTAAGACAAATGATATTTAATATCTGTCTGACTTAATGGAAGTTTTATCTTGACGTAACAGCAAAATTGGGATCAAAACATGTGGTGCCAAAGTCATGCTTCCAAAATGTGTGTGAACATGGGCATGTATGTGTACTCCATGTATGACCCTTTCTGAAAACCAGATACTATTGAGTATTCTGTATACTTACACCCCATGATCCAGTAGAAGTGGTGTCTCAAAAGTTGGCCCTAAAGGCAACAATTTGGAGAAGCAAGAGTGTGAACATGTAAAGCTTATAAATTGTTGTGGAAAATCAATGCCAAACCAATTGATGGAGTAAATCTAATTTTAAAAGGACCCAACAAGATTTTGATTGATGTTTTTAATTCTGTGGTGCTTCTTTTGATATTTAAATGACATCTCTGCATTATTTGATTACTCCAACTATTCTTTTTCAAATGAAAATTGCATGTAGAAATCATTGCTCATTTTTATTTTTTGCAATGTGGATAAATAGATGTGGTAAGTTAGAGGGAAGGTATTTTAAGAACAGGCAGAGCAGACTTGCATGCAGTTATATTCTGTAAAATTAATTAGAAGTGAAAAAAGAGTAGATGTTTGCAGTTGGTAGGAATTCTTTCTTGAACAGTATGAAGATTGTCTGTCTGCAGAATGCCAAATCAGAGCCTGTTGTTAATGCAGAAATATTGAACTGAATTCTCAGCAGCAATAACTGACCGTGCCAATTCTTGATTAGTAATGACTGGAAAAGAGAGCTCCTGTCTTGTGAAAATTCCAGGAATAATCTAGGACAGGACTTCCTTGCCTGGCTGGCATGCCAGATAGTTAACCTGCCTCATTTCCATTATTAATTTTGAAGGATCAGTGTGCTTCTATGGAACAGTGCGATTTTGGGAAATGGCAGTTTTAAATAAAACTCTCTTTAGCAAGCTCTTGAGTCTTACATATGGCTTTTAAAGTATTAACTTCAGAAGACCAATAATGCTTGTTCAACAAGGCTATGTTCAACCTCCTCTGGGAAATGCAGTCACCATCAGAGGGGGGAGTGCCGGTAAGACCCGGTAAAATATGTATATCAGTAAGGCCCCAGGTAAGTTCTATATGCATGACAACTAAGGTGTGAAAACCTTTTCGTAGTCTTTGTTATAAACTAGTCATAGTCTTTTGTCATCATTGTGTTACTCAACACAAAATATCAGGTGATATTTTATGCCTATCCAACAATTTCTGCGGGCGGCATTGAATTTTTATGACCCTTCCACTTTTGTTTATCTTTTTTGTAAGACTGTGTCTCCCATACAAAAGCAGAAGGTGTGGATTTAGAAAATTGCCCTTTTGTTTTATTACATTTTACTCTGCTAGTGGGATTTATGTTTGCTGTAAAAGCTTTTTTTTAGATCCATAAGTAAAGCAACATTGTACAATGTAGATCCAACAGGTAATGATTAAAATATGGCACACTTGAAATTTTCTCTATTAAATTATGTTCCTTAGGGAAGAACCCACTATGTAACCATGTATTTTACAACTATTACAGTAAACTACAATATATATTATATACTGTATATGATAAATATGATACTGCAGGGGCAGAGAGAAATATAATAGTTTTTCTTCTGTCCTCAAAAATAAGAGAAAACAAAGACTTATCAGGATAAGAGGCCATTTTTTTTTTCCAGGCAGTAGCATTCAATTTTTTATCACTGCAGTTTGGCAGAGTTGATCTTTTACCCGATGCACAGATCTCAAATTGTCTGTCCAGCACAGGAAAAAACGATATTTAATCTCCTTTCACTTGTGTAACACTGTGGTCATCGCTAAGCTTTTGATAAATTATCTGTGTTATTTGTACAAGAAGGTTTCCTGTGTTAAAGTAGAACAGGGGAGATGCTACCTAGCTGTCTTGAGTAATCTGTTAAAATGTAAATATATTGTCTGTGATTCTGGCATCAGATAAATACCCAGTTCAAATAATAAAGATGCTTGGAGTAGAAAATACTGTCCATGTGAATAGGTTATGCACGTGTGATATTTATATGTCGCTGAATTATTTCAGTGGTTATCACTGGGGACTGGGAAGGTAAATAATTCAGTATTAATGTACTGAGCTGTGTCAGGGATAGCATGTACCTGTTCATGCGCTCCTGTCGTGGTTTAACCTGGGCAGCCAAATACCACGCAGCTGCTCACTCACTTCCCCCCCTCCCCCCCCAGTGGGACGGGGAGAGAATCGGAAGGGTAAGAGTGCGAATAACTCGTGAGTTGAGATAAAGACAGTTTAATAAAACAGAAAAGGAAGAATAATAAGGATAATGATAAAATATACAAAATCAGTGATGCACAATGCAATTGCTCACCACCCGCGCTGACCGATAACCAGGTAACAATCGGTACTTCCTGGGTCACGCCTACCATTCATATACCGAGCATGACGTCACATGGTATGGAATACCCCATTAGCCGGCTGAGCTGGCTGTCCTGATTATGTTCCCTCCCATCTTGTGTACCTAGCTCAGTCAGTAGGCATGGGAGCTGTCCTTGGACTAGGAGGGTACTTGGCAACAATTGAAAACATCAGTGTGTTATCAACATTCTCCTCATACTAAATCCAAAACACAGCACTAGCAAGAAATTTAACCCTATCGCAGCCGAAACCAGGACAGCTCCCCTGTAGGTGTCCTTGTCTGGTCAGTTTTGCAGATGGCAGCTCTCGGACCGTAACTCCTGATCTATGGTTTGGAGGTACATCCGTGTGCTTAGGGGAGTTGCTGCTTAGCGCAATGGTTCTAATCTTCCTGTTAACTTCTCCTCTAATGGGACAGCACATACTATGTGAATGCAAATACTAGGATGGGACTTCTAACTGTGGCTGGTGCAGATTGTCTGCAAGCGTGATCTATTTCTATCTATATCAAATTTATGCTGTTTTCTAGAAACATATCATAGAATCATAGAATATCTGGAGCTGGAAGGGACCATAAGGATCATCAAATCCAACTTGTCTTTAGGAGAACAGATTAGTTAAGTGGATAAGAATATTTGTTCAGAAAGTGGAGGATTTCATTTAGGAAAATAATAGCAAATATCTTCTTGGTTTTTTTTTTTAGTAATAATTAAGAGCCACATTTTAGGTTGTTTTTGTTATATTTTGCTCCTTCATGAGTTTCCAGAATTACAGGAAGAATTAACTGTCCAAACGTATTCTACAACTTTATTGATATAAATTTATTTTATTATTAATCATTAGTTTGGTAATACATGATTTGGTATTGGAAGGTACCTCTTCAAAAATCATGCTTTCACACTTTTTTTAATGAAGATTCTTCAGGTGAAGCAAGACATGGACTATCACTTTTCTCTCTCGTCAGTGTGTCTTACATCATCAGAATGTAAAACACAGACTTTCGTTGCTGTTTGTTCTGGCCAATTTTGGCCTTGAAATCTGTGAAATAGAAACTTGAATTAATTATTAAGACAGCTTACAGGTTGACTTTGTATTTTAACATTAGTAGAATAGCTGTCATATTTTATTAGAAAAACCCCATCACAAAAACACTTTGCTAAAAGTCACAAATGAGAGATTAGAGAGTGAAAGGGGTAGTTGGTGTGCAATTGAACAGATTCTTACTCAGGGAGAGGTAGAGTCATAAAAATTACCAATTGTAGTGGATGAAATAAAAATATATCCTCTCTGGAGTGACCAGAGAAAGGCAGTGTGCAACAGAAATGCCTGAACACCTTCAGAAATTTGTTTTTCATTCCCTTTCCTTAAAGTAGCTAGTAGGTTACCTTGACTGCATGTTTGTCTTAGGCAGAAATATTCTGGAAGAAACCAGCAGTCATTTGGAGGGGTAGTATGTTAACAGCCTAACCAAGAAATACACCCTCTCGCTGTTAGTCTGCTTACTGTTATATTAAAAATCCAGCTTAATAACCTCCATCTCAGAGTTCTTGTTAAGCTCTCGAGAACAGTCCGAGGAGATGGCCTGTCCTTCCACAGTCTGTTCTGGTTCATATGGGTTGATGAAATTCTGGTGCACTGGAGCTAAAAAATCGGTCCTCAGATGGCTAGTTGACCTGCTTGGATTACAAAGAGATGGTCTCCAGAGCTTTCTTACTCCGCTGTGTTCTCTTTGTATTCTCCTCTTTATAGCCGTGCTTTTTTCATGTCTTCAGAAGTCAAGTGTAGCGTTCAGAAATTTTCAGCCTTGGAATTCTTCAATTTTGGTGTAATTATTCTGTCTCCATTCCTGAAGATGTGATAAAGAAGTGGAGCATGATGGCACATACAAATGAGTGAAAGATGTTGGGTTGTTTGTTTTTTTTTTTTTAAATGTGAATTCTTCATTTCCTTTTAAACAGCTGTTAAGACAAAGAGGTTTTCCATCTTCGGTAGTTCTCTTCCCACATTATTTTCTACAGATTTTAGAACTGCAATATACCTGTGTAACAAGGCTACAGCTAACGTGTGAGTTGTAGAAACAAGTGGGCAGATTTTAGTCCCGAGAGAATGAATTCTAAAGACAACACAAAAAATTTCTTAATTTTTCAAAAGAAAACACTCATGTACCTGATGACATGAATAGGTCTGACGTTCATCATTGAAACTCAGATGACTGTTGAGGATCCTTGCTAGTTCTATATGGGATAGTGTTTTGTGGAATATGAGCAACAGGAAGCAAATTGTTTTATAGGTACGGAATATGTAGATATAGAACAGCATCAGATGGCTTGAAATTTTTTATATTGTTGCTTGCACTGGATTCCTAGAGGTGTGTGACTTTATAGATTTAATAATCAATTTATCAGTTCATTCAGTTTCCTTCTTTTTCAGGGTTGAGTCATTTGCTATGCAGTTATGATGAACTAAAGAAAAAGGCTTCTATACACTGAATAGTACTAAAAAAGGATGAGCTCATGAACTTTATTTTCATTCCTTAGGGTGGCAGATCAGTCAGAAATGTATGCTGCAGAAGAACGATATGGCAAAAAATATATTGCAAAGAGGAAAATGGAGACAGTTTATTGCTGGTGAAGGTCTCCAGCTTAAACTAACATATCTGTTCCAGTCACTGTACTCTTCAGAAAGCTGTCCGTCTTTCCCAATACACAGCAAATGGAGAATAGGTGTCCTGGTTTTATTACCCAAAGGTATTTTGATGGCTGTGTTCCATATAAGGCAAAGAGAACTAAGTTTCTTCCTTATATCCAGATAGAGGTAAGATTAGACACAGAGAAAAAAGGTTAGTTGAAAATAATTGCACGTTTATAATTATTGAGGATAATATACTAATTATATACTTCTGTTGAAAGGTAAAAATTTTATTTTATATCCAGAATCCTAATTCGAAATAACAAACAGTACATCAGCCTGTATACGACAACAACAAAAATGTCTAATTTTATGTATTTTGTTCTTAAACATCTACCTTACTGTCAGTCAGATAAGTTTCTCAAATTAAGAAGCATAGCTCATTAAAAGAAAATAAACTGGAATGTTTCCGTGCAGCTAGCTTGACATTAATGATGCGCACAAGAGAAAAACACCACCTTACATTTTGTGTGTGCAATTATGAAGAAGGTAGACACTTCCCTGCAGTATTTTGCTTTCACACAGTTGGTCTGTCTTTTCTTTTCCTCATGTTTGGAAGGCTCCTACTTTTATTAAATGCAGAACAGACTCAGTTCCCTTTGCAAGTGAGAATGACTCAAAGACCTCAGTGCTTCACCGGGCATGTTCAGCTTCTGAAGAGGCAGGGTGAAAGCCACTGTATCTAGTTACTGATTTCAGCGGGGCGAAGAAAAAGGGGAAAGTTAAAATGACAACTTGCTATGTATAGTTTGCTGTGTGTATTTCCATGCTATTTGGCACTGCTTTTCCTATGAGATTTGTGAGGTGTTTTCAGAAGCTTTTTCCACGTATACATGAAGCTGCTTATCTGTTACTTTGCTGCTAAAGGGACTTCTGTTGGGTTAGATCTTGTCTGGGGTCTCTGATGAAACTCAGATTTCTTGCCTTTCTTGGGAGCTATGAAGCCAAGGAGACGTGTCTGGTCCCACAGTAAGTGCATTCCTTCAGCCAGTGGCGAAAAGTGCGACAACTGAGGACAATGCCTGATATTTAACTTGTCTTTTGAAGTGTCTTGGTGACTGGGCTTTGTTTTTTCTCATCATTGTCACTCATTGCAATTGTCTTCTAATGTGTTACAGAACAGGAGCAAACGCCTGGAGAAAGTCCATGTTGTACTTGGGAATAAAGCCTGTGATTTGGATTCGCTCATTTCTACTCTGGCCTATGCCTACTTTCTAGACAAGGTAAAGGAAAAAATGGACCGAGTGGTCTTAACTCATTTGTTCCAGGTTGTTACAGACATCTTATTGTTAAGTCAACTAAAACATACTGTAAAAACATTATTCTTGGACAATGATTTTGTTGTAATCAGAGGTGAGGTTTTTTAAATAGAAAAAATCTACATTTCTTTCCATACAAAAATTAATGAATGGGTATTAGGTGGCTTATTCAATAGCAGCAAAAAATCACCCCTGTACATCATGCTTTCTCCTTTCTCCTTCCTAGTTTTCCTGGTGATTCTGTAGGAGGCAAACAGAGACAGAAGAACAAGAAAAAAAGCAAAAGATGTTTTTTAAAAAATGAAGTAAAAGGGGAAAAAACAAACAGAAAATTCTAATCGCTCACTCTATTAAAACATCTTCCTAATAAAAAACAGGTCTTACTTTATGCAACCCTGACAAATGTACGCCTACATTACAGGTCAGTCCTCCTGACGTTCTTTGCTTACCCGTGTTGAACATACCAAGAAGAGATTTTAGCTACTTCACAGAGACAAGATTTATATTGGAGGAGCTGAATATCCCAGAGTCATTCCATATCTTCCGAGATGAAATCAATTTGCACCAGCTGAATGCTGAAGGGAAATTGTCTTTAACACTTGTAAACAGCAACATGCTGACAAGGTATTGCATTGTATGTACAACAAGATGGCTTATGCGGGTTTGAGCTGTTTTAAAAATTATGTTTTACATTTTTTTTGCATTAATATTGGTATAGCTAAGTTAACACAGGCAAAAAAAAAAGGAATTTAAAATATATTTTGTCTCCCATTATGTCCAATAAATGTAACAAACTAAATAGTCATTTTTCCATCACTTTTAATGGAACTCCCTTTTTAAGGATCTTGTGTTTTCACAGCTTAGATTAGATATTTTAGTTTAGTTTGAATAGTCTGGAAGTTTCCTGTGAGCAGTAAATAAGAGATCAGATTTTTTCCCTTCTTCTTTGTTAGCTTTCACTAAAGGCATTAAGACTCTCACATTGATTTGGAGATGGCCAGCACACTTGCATATGTGCTGTTAGGATGGCTGCTAGATCACTGCAGTCCTTACAAACAACAGCATTTTTCTCAAAATGTCCACAGTGCTAGAGGCTCAGAGTTACTCTGTGGAAGACCGTAGTCCATATACCCATCCTTAAGAGGGAATATTTACAAGCCCATAGTGAATCTTTTACAGGGCGCCTCTTTATAGTGGTCTGCCTGTCTTGCCCAGGGTGAAGGATGCTGTTTACTTCCAACTCTCTTTGGAACTTCATTTAAGATAAGAAACATCCTGTTGTGCTATGGCCCCATCTACTCTGAGGGCTTTGTAGATTAGAGTAAAAGAAGGGAAAATCTGAAATTAGAAATATGCATAAATCTCATAGCTATTAATTCTTTAACTGCAGTCAGCTCGGTACATCATCCACTTTTTGAAAGTAAAAATTATCCATAAGATTCGCTTTTTGTTTATTATTGTCCCTTCCTGTGTTTCTTCCTTCTAAAGAATTATAATTAGCGTTTTATATTGTTAAATATAGTTTGGCTTTGTTATTGCTATTATAAGCAGAAACTTGAAGTGTCTAAATGCAAAAAAAAGATCTTTTCTAAGAGCTTTCAGAATATTCAATGGGCAAAATCCCAAATCTCCCCTATATGAAGAGTGATATTTTCAGTGCATGTAGAAATATTTTTTTCAAATTATTAATTTTTAACGATTTTGATAATGGAAATGTAAACATTTAAGTCTTAGTACTTAGTGATGTATCAAGCAATAAAACCACTATGAACACTTTATTAAAAAAATTACAGTTTTAGGACTTCATTGTGACATTCTTTGGCTTTATAACAGACTTCAAGTAGCAATAACGGTAGTGTTATAGTCCAGAATTTAAAAAAAAATTTTGCACTGTTTCACTGGGTTGTCTAAGCAGCTAGAAAGAAAAATATATATAATTTTTAAATTTGCTTGATAGCGAGGATAAAAGTTTGGAATCGGCTGTTGTCAAAGTCATCAATCCAGATGAGCAATGTGACGGCAGCCTGGAGTTACAAGCATCTTCTTCCTCTTTAGTAGTAAAAGAGATTCTTCAAGAGGCACCAGAGTTAATCACTCAGCAACTGGCTTATCTCCTCAGAGGTGAGAGATTACTCTTTATATTAAATACTGAAAGGTTTAATGGAGTGTTTCTGAATCTGCTCATGCAGAACTTTGGTTAACAATCCCTTTAAAGACCACGGGAAGCTTCATAAAAGAAGCAGGGAGTAAAGAGTTTGTTAAAGAGTAACATTATATTGAATATTAAAAATGTGCATTTAAAAATAGGCATGAGAGGTCTTTGCTGTATCACTAGACAAGAATATTAAATGGAGCTGTCGACACACCAGCTGGGTAGCTGGAAAAGCTGTGCAGTTTGTCGATTCCAGGGGCTGTGCAGTGCCGCCAGTTCGACTCTGCCTGCCTGTGGACAACAATATGGATTGGAATCTAATATTTACACGTTAAAGCTTCTCCCGATGGCGGTACCTTTTTATAGAGTGATGCTTTAACGGCATGATGTGAAACTTTTACTGTTCAAAAACGCTGTAACCACATCTTCATTGCGCTCTCCTTTTCTTTTGTATGGTATGCCCAGTAGAGTACAAAGGATGGGGCTTCAACCCTCTGAAGTATTTTCACTTCTGTCTTCATAGTTCGTCGTTTGTATTAGTTTCCTCAGTTTATTTGCTGCAGCAGAACTGGAAATAAAACTGGGGCTGAAAAGAGCTGATTGCTGCTTTTAAGTTATTTACTGAATTTTAGTAGTGTTTAATAAATGTTAAAGGTTTTAGGTTTTAATTGATGTGCAAGTGTTAAATGCCCTTTTAAGAAATTCATGCATGTTCAATGAAGATTATGAAAACTTGCCTACACTTAGATTTCAGAAGCTACTGGAGTCTTGGCTTGTCATTGTACTCATCACTGTGATAACCAATGTGATGAGTGTGTTATGAGAAATTACTAAAGGTAATTTTTTTTTTTTTTAATGTTTCCATAGAAGAAGCTTTAACAGCAACAGAGCATTCAGCCTGCTCTTTTAGTATCTTTCCATGATAATAAGCTCCAGTAAACCTGCCATGAAATATTCTTGTAAGCTCCAAATTTCTGTTGAGTAGCTATCCAGGAATCTAGGCAAATGACCAGGCATAATAATTGATTTTGGAGGCAGAACGAAAAAAGGCTTTTGGGGATCTCTCAGGATACCTGTTTGGTGGTGGAGAGAGTCAGGAGGCAGTGCTCTGAATAATGAACAAGAACATGGTCAAGTACTATACATGGTTGTAAGTGTCTACATGTTTTGGCTCTCTAGTCTGTATCCAAATTAAAATAAAGTGCTTTTACTAGAGAAATATTGGAAGTGTTTGCATTAGAGATAGCACTTCCAGTTTTGGGGGAGATAGTAGCTAAAATTTTTTTAAAGGTTACTAACTTCATTTTAATTGTTGTGTTTGATAGCGCATGTTTGAGGAACTTAGTGGATATAGGAGTCCCTGCATACCTTCATGGTATGAGAAGTGATTGACAAAGCCTAAACAACAAAACACAGCTGCACTTGTGATTTGATGCTTTTTTGTTTCTCCCAGCAATGCAGTTTGTACTTTTAGAAGGCTAAGCAATACCACGAGTTCCTCTTGTGGATCTGTAAAATGGAAGAGGTTTTCGGTACTTAAGAACCTTCCATTGGAAATTCAGAAAAGTCAGTGAATGCCATTACTGTTTTTGATAAGATTAAAAAAAAAATTCCTAGATATAAATATATGTAGATGGCAGATCGAACTACAAGCAGTCTGAAAATAAAAGATCAAATACAACCTACCCAAATCTCGCTTTTGTATTTCTCTGTATATATTACGGCCTTTTGTCGAAGTCCTTGCCCATGAAGTGTAGCTTTCAAAATTCATCTCACCTGTGAGCATAGGAAATAAAGGGACCACATATCATGGTGTGGAAGGAGGGGTGGCTGCTCCACTGAATGCGTGTGTAGAGGCTCGCAGGGTGGCCCCTTTCTCTGGTGGCACTCCATGGGCGTAGAGCCAATGAAAAGGTCCTACTGGCTTTTTCCCACTTTGTTATGTTACTTCCAAGGTAAATCTGTGTGTTGTTAGTATGTATAAATTTTGGGGGAAGTTCAGAACAGAAGGCCAAAGTGGAAGTCAAAGTGCTAAGAATTAGGATTTTATTTTCATAAAATAGCTGAGAGATCCTAACATATGAGTCTCTGAGCTGGGAACTCATCTTTCATTTTCTGGCTTTCCAGTGAGTATTTTGCTAGAAGACTTGTAAGATAATAGAAAATTATCGCATAGTGGCTGTGACAGCGTCATTTGTTGCCTCTTTTTCAAACTTCTTTTTTCTCACAGTTTGTTAGCCATTTTTTTTATTTTAATAACAAAGGCAGATGTTTATAACCTGCCATATTTCAACTTTGAACAAACTTCACCTCCTCTTCTGTGTTAAAAAAAAAAAAGTCGAGAGAAAAGACTTTTCCTGTGAAACTGAGCACTATTGATTTAGGCAGTTTAATATTTAAGGACTTTTTTTCAGCTGAATGCTTTCCTGGTATCTTTGTCTCCCCGTCAGACAAGCTATAAGTTAATTCTACCCTTGGGCTTTGAATAGAGCCTGCTTGGAGAGTCAGAGCGTTGTACAGCCATATTTGCCTTAAGTTAGAGCTTGTGCTGTGCCTGGATTTGTGCCAGAAGCAAACAATTATAGAACCTGCCAGAGTCTTGGGCCTGTATTATTTTATTTCCCCAGAGATGTTTACAAGGGGACTGTTGCCAAACTCAAGATCCATTAAACTGCTGAATCATTACATTTTCTGTTGCAGCCAGCTGGCAAGGATGTGATTCCAAGCACTCACTGTCAGGTACCTTGGGTCAATGCACTCTCAAAAATGCCTCCTTATGTTTATTTGTATAAGGCCTTGAAGGATGCCACAAGGTGCAGACTGCAACATGTAAATAGAGACAGATTTATAGCAAGAGCATCAACAATTTTTTCTTTATGTGAATCTGCTTTTGCTAGTTATGAGCTGCACAGTTGAGGTCTTTTCGTGCCCTGTTGGGGCAGTCTGACTTTCAGTAGAGAAGATTAGTTTGTTATTCTAGCCAACCAGACAAATGTTAAGAAATGCCCTTTTAAGGACTTCGGGAATGATGCCAATTTTTTATTTTGTTCTGTCTTGTACATCGATCAGATGATTCACATGTTCCCTAATTGGTGCATCCTTCATATATATGCCAGAAAGAAAGGAGCATTTTGAACTGCACCAAATGCTGCACTTATTTGGACTGATACTTTTGTTTTTATGCATAGAAACAGTTTTCTCCCCCTCCCCCATTACATTTTATTCCAGCTTTGTGGATTTCCTGTTAATTACAATAAAGACTGCTTGCTTGGGTCCATTTTACAGTTTTGTTGTGTGGGTTTTTTTGAGGGTGGGGTGTGTTGAAGTATACTTTCCATGAGGGACTGTCGTTTTTCCTCTTTTCCCTGTCCTTTTCCCCTTTTCCAGGTCATGGAACAAAACCTCGACAGAAGAAATGCCTATATTTTCATTGTACTGTTTCTCTCAGCCATAAACTTATAATTCAGGAGATGCTTGTGCTGTTCTTAATGTTTTCCCAAAACGACTTCTGCCTTCATTAGATCATGTTTAATATTAATGCACAGCAATTGCTTTTGGCAAAACTAGTGCTCCACTTCCAAACTGCTTTGCAAAAAAGAATAAAATGCACATTTTTTTTAAGAGTCCTAGCCTATTTTCTAGTGACTTCTCCTTGAGAAAAAAATATCTGTAATGTAGTGTGATGTACACAAGAAATAATATTGAATCTTGTATTACCTGTTATATATTTCTTTTTACTGTGCTTGTCAGCAGACAGAGTAGCCTCCATTATGCTTTCAGAAACCCTGGGGGAGTTGCACCAGCACTCAGTAAAATCTGCAGGAGATTTCTGAGCCCATGTATCTCTTTTACAGCAGGTACTTAGAAGAGAGCACATGACTAAATGGACTACTGACCTTTGGCCAAGCAAAAGTACCTTGACTGAACTGTTTTTCTAAACTACCTGGAATCTTAACCCCCACAGGGATGCTGAGGATGCCTGGGAGAGAAGACGTGTGCCTGCCTTTCCT
>NW_009198218.1:28776-69735 GCF_000690835.1 Fulmarus glacialis
AGTATTAAAGAACGAAGGAAGAATAAATGTTGATCTTCGGGCTTGCTGACACCCTATTAATTTGAGAAGGATCCTTTTCTTGCTTTCGTCCTAGTAGAAAAGTTAGCAATTGCAAGCACTACAGTATTGCTGTGACAAGTGGGGAAAATAGCCCTTTAAGAACCTTTCTAAGATGTCTGCCTATGATGAGGCATTTTTTCAGGCTGACTGCATTTCATTCTTGTATGAAGTGATAAATCCCCAAATTTCTAAGTTTGCTTTGCTCTTTGAAGATGTCACCCCTGATCAAAATACGCAAAGGGATTGATCCTGAGATTGAGATGAACTGAGCAGTGAAAGGCAAAGGCTTCCTGGTAGATGCTGCAGTACAATGCATGTCTAAACAGATTCTGATTTTACAACTTTACAGTAATGTCTGTGTCCTGCCAAAGGTGAGATCAAATCCAAGATGTCCTTACCATTGAAGAAACCGAGAATTTGTCACTCATGTGAAAGCAAGAGACAAATGCACACTGTTACCTGTAGAAATGCACGGTAGTCTGCCATTGTATGTCCTAGGCAATCTTTCCATCCCTTTTGATTGGGCAATGGATAAATAATGTAAAAGTTTCCTTCCACCAATCCATATGTTTAGGAGAATTAAGCTACTTTTATTGGCATGAGCAATGCTGCTGCAACACTATAGTGTTGCTGCTGCAACACATGGCTTTGGTGTGAAAGAAATCCATTTATTATTTTAGCAAACAGATACTTATGATGATTTTTGGTGCTGGATAGCTGCTGTGGTTCAGGCGCTTTTAAAATCACAGCCAGATACTGACCTGGCTGCTAGAGCCTGTTTTGGTGTAACCACAACTTTCTGCTGCCATTTCTCCTATTTTCTGCAGTTGGAGAAATATGAGACTCTTCCTTGTCTTTGTTCAACTCCTCTCCTGACTTGCCTCCCAATACACTTTTGCTTGGCTCTAGAAGGGCTGGGCTACATCGCCCTGGAGCTAGTCTGTTAAATTTAGTGGTCCAGCCCTGCACTTTATAGTAGAAACTGCCTGTGCCGGATGGGAACATGACCTGCTTGAAATGCTGACATAGAAAAAAGGTTAATTAAATAATCTATTTCATTTTATTGTAATAGTTTGGGAATTGTTTCTGTGAGAAACAGGAAAAAATACTTCTCCTTAAATTCTGAGACTCAGAAACTATCTTCATTTGACTGTTTCTGTGTGGTTGAACTTTTATTGTGTTTTAGGAAGGACATAGTTCTGCATTTGTCTTAAAGCTTAGTTGAAATCCAGGATTGCCTGGATAAAAACTGGTGTAGTTATTGCTCAGTTCACAATCAATCCTGTAATTAGGCTGGAATGATTTGTCGTATATGGAGCTAAAATGAAATAGAAGTTGCTGACCTGACACCGAACCCACTAGGTAGTAGTTATTTCTGTATAATTAGGCAGACAACGAAGCTCACATCATGTGGACTTCAGAACTGATGAGCTTGTTTGGATATAGAACTCACACCTCTCGTTTTACTGCATTTTCTAGTATGTTTGTGTTAAGATTTTCTCTTCTTGGTCTTCCCCAAATACTCTCCCTGCCAAAGCACAAACAGCTGTGGTAAAAGTTTGACACATTGTGTGTCTGAGGACCTATGCAGATGGGCAGGCTTCCTAGCTCATCCTAGTGCTGCTGGGAGGCTGTACGGCATATCCTACAGCCTCCCTCCAGTAGGCAATTGTATGATGAATTTGAGCATGCATTGTAGGTACAGTATTTTCTGCTGGAGTCTCCATTTCCTTTGTATGTGCATGAGCAATTTCCCTGTCTGCTCCTGGAGGAAGGAAAAAAGGGTGCTGAAAAAGCGGAAGATTGCTATTGCTAAAATAATTCATGCAACCTGGTCCCTGAGCTGCCGTTTATCCAGGTGCAGCTCTGTGCTGACTGGAAGTGTGCTGTGGGCTGTCTAACTCATTCTGGTCACCGCCCTTCCCAAGGTATGGACAAGAATATGTGGCACAGGTACTGTTATCTGGTTAGAGGTGAGAACAACGAAGGGATATTGTGAGATGAATTATCCTGCAGGCTGCTGATTGAGAAACTTGCTTCGTATAAAAGGGACTGAAAAATAGGCCTTGCTAATATATATAGATATCTTGTGTGCTTTATATATCAGTTATTTACCTGTAGACATCTGATATCTGCTTGCTGTGGAGCCATGTTTTGTGTGCCTAAATTTACAAATGTCAATCTGGGTGAGCATACATGATTTTCATGCAGTCTGTAGTTCTTTAATATTTTTAATACTATCAAATAGGGCAGGAGCATTGTCTTAAAGTGATGGGATGCTGAGAATTAAAAGATTATTGGCAGTTACAATATCTGTAACAGAAACACAGAATGGAATTTCATGTATGTGAATTTCCAGAAATTAATATCTGATGGGGAACAGCTTTTGGCTTGTTAAGCATTACTTATTATTTAATCCACACAGGATTTGTCTAATAAGGAGGTGTGTATTTAACATGGCAAAATTTTGTGTTGCAAGTGCTTTATGGATTTTGAAGAAATGCTTTTCGTTATTTTATGTGATGACAGTGTAGGAGAAAAATGGATACATACCTGATGTTTGGGTCCTAGTCAGTCCAGTGAGATTGAGGATGGCTGTGTCCAAGTTTTTCTTTTTCTCTCTTGGCTCTGTGCTAAAGCCTAAACATTCTGGCTTACAATAACTATCTTATACTATTTTATACTGATTTGCTCATTGACCTAGCATGATGCAATGCAGTCATACACTTTTTGAAATCCTTCTGCACAGTACAGTAATAAATAATTTCAATGCTGAAGTATAAGATTTTATTATCCTTAATTTAGTGTGAATAATTGGAAGTGAAGGGTATCTTTGGGTATATTAATAAATGAGATCCCAGTCTCCAAGGAATGAAAGGGTGACTTTAAACCTTGAACCATGAGGAATGTCTCACATCCAGCATGGAATATATGCAGCACGTAGTTGTCTGAAAAGACATCAAACTCACCTCTGTATTGTAAAAGCATACCAATTATGGCGAAGTTTTTTATTGGATTATGTTTCTCTTAAATTTTAAAATTGAATGCATCATTTTGTTTGGCTGAATGTGCTATGCTTTTTTGGTATGTTCATTGACGAGGAATTAGCTGGAGTCAGTTATACCAAAATGACCAATGACTTTAAGATCATCTAATCCAACCCCCTGCCACATGCAGGGACATCTTTCACTAGATCGGGTTGCTTGAAGCCCCATCCAGCCTGACTTTGAGCACTTCCAGGGATGGGGACCCACAACTTCTCTGGGCAACTTGCTCCAGTGCCTCACCACTCTCATCATAAAGAATTTCTTCCTTATGTCTGTTGTAGCAGTTCATTGACACGTCTGTAGAAGGAAGGTTGGCAATGTGGATTGTCTGTTTCCAAGCATACCAACACTTGGTCTAATGCTTAGAGAGAGGAACAAGCCCTGGTGTCCCACTGCTTGCTAGCAGCCATGCCGCAGAGCTGTGTTAGGCGTACAGAAGTGTGCTGCACACTGTGGCAGCGCTGGGACCAGCCAGTTAGCTGTAGCATAGGCCCTGACAAGCCACTCAGTTCAGATTTTAGAAACCGCTTTCCTGTTAGGAGGATATTTTGTGAAAAGCATTCAATATCTAATTCAGTGAACTCGTCAGTGGAAACAACCTCCAAGAAGGAAAGGGCTTGGATGGCGATACAGTAAACATTCTTGTTTCTGTAGTACCTCTTTGCTGTTTACAGGAGGCATTGATTTTTGTCTCTCAATGTTTCAGGAAGCATTCTCTTCAACTGCATGTCTTTGGAGGCTGACAGAATTACAGAGCAGCAGGAGAAAGTACTGTCAATCCTAGAGGAAAAGTTTCCAGATCTTCCCCCCCGAGAGGAAATTATCTCGGTTCTCCAGGAGAGTCAGTTTAACCCACAAGGTAGTGCAACTTGCTTCTATTTTTCAGACCTTTTACAAATTTAAGTATGTAACTGTATCAGAATGTATCAGCTCATTGTGTGTGGTGAAAATAGTTGCAGCATGCTATCTTCATTGAGAGTTACCTGTGTTATATTTAATTTTAAATTAAGTGGTTTACATTCTGAATCATGGAATTGTGATTTTTGTTGAGGAACTACTGAACTCCTAAATAATCTTGTGTTGCTTTAACAGATAAAGTAAACGTTAATTTATTTCATATATTGCTTTTACAAGTGTATGCTAGTCAAGAATTTGCGTTGATGAAGTATAGGGGCATAATCAATGTGTCAGCCCACGTGCAGAAATTGTGCTGCCATTGCCTACATGGTGTGGGAGTGGATTTTATCTTCCGAACCTTCTTAGATTTATGGAGGGCTGTGTACAGGTGAAGTGAATTTGACTTCAGACCAAGATTAAGGAAGCAGTGGGAAAATTGCAATTCTTTCATTTCCTTCTGCTAGAACTAGCTGAACTAGTTGTCATTTTTTTCGGTGATCAAAAGTGGGAATGTCTGAAAGCAAAATTTGGTAGCAGGCTTTTGAAGGGAGGTTCTAAAAGCCTGAAGAAAATTGTTGCAATAACTCTCACATTTTTTACTGTCTGTTAAATGGCATTTGCTACCAAGTTGTTACCAAAGAGTGAGTATTGAGTTACTGAGATATTTCTTTGTTAGATATATCAGGTATGCACAGAGTCCATGCAGACTCATAGTCTTTTTTTACCGTTCTCTATCCGCCCATCTGCAGAATCCTCTATCTGAATTCAGACTGTCAGCCTGAGACGGCTGCCCTAACTGGTAGTTAAGGACAGAATTTGAGGTGCTGCTTCCTTTGCTCTTTCTTTCAGTGAGGTCACCAGCTAAATTAGTTCAGGGCTGTAAATCTTCACATAGTTCCCTGAAGTTCCTCCGGACATTAGTCAAGGAATCATAGTTCAGAGATGAACTGAATGCAGCCTGGATGGGAGAGACCCAGGTGGAGCTCAGTTCTTAGTTCTGCCAGTTGCCTGGGAAGATGGTTTAGTAATGTTTGTCGTGTACTTGGCCCATGAAGTTTACCCTAATACCAAACGCAAAACTTGGACAAGTAGATATAACAGATTCAGTCTGCATGGCATTGGCTGCCGATCATTTTTATATGCCACATAAGGAGGGTAATGTCATACACACTTTTTTTTGTCTCAGAGCTGCTCTTTGCTGTGTATTACAAGGTACATATTTAGCACTGCATATATTCATGTGGCATTTGTATTAGTAAGATGCTGTTGAGTTTCTGAAGTCCTTTGAAGACTCTAACCTCTGCTGAATATTTTACCTTATGTACCTGTTATTTCAGGCAGTATTAGGGCAATTCAGCAAAGTTGTTCTCAGTTTCATGCAGAAATAATGATTTATTGGCCCGAATTCATGAATTTGTGTTGTTTGAGGCACAGTGGGCTGTAGCCCACCAGAAAGTCTACAGGCTACCTATAAATATTTTTAAAAGGACAGACACATAAATATAATAAATATGTGAACATTAGCTAGTTCATCTTGTCATTAGATTGAATGCAGTAGCTGGACTCTATACAGGAACAGTAATGAGAGCATTCATTTCTTTGGCTTAAGTTGGTATTTGGCTGCCTCTTAAAAATCAGCCATGCGAACACATTTTGGACGTTACGCTGCTAAGCTTTAAAAGTCTGTGGACATTTTAGTTGCCACTCTGCACTGAAATAAGTGGCTTGCAGCTTTCTTTATATAGACATATGGCTATTATATCTGCATTTTTGATTGTGTGATGTGACCATGTTCCTATACATGATACATATTTATTTAGAGAATCTTTACAGCATTTTAGACAGACATGTCCCATTAAAGAAACTTAGTCACATGGATTTTCAATACATTGTACTTAAACATATCAACATGTCTGGTTGCAATCTGAAGCGATTCCAATTTTACACTGTTGTTTCTGATGATAATATGTACTTCTGCTTCTGTGGTACATAAACATCTAGTCGGTTCATTCACCATTTGATGCACGTAAGAAAAACGCATTGGTGTTGGTATCAATTTATGAGGAAGGTCAGAAAGGTTGAATGACTTTATGTTTACAGAATATCTTAAGTGCTTTGCTTCTGAATATTTTATAAATACCATAGTATTCCACATGTGCTTTTCAAAATATTGCTCATTCCAGAAGTCTTTCATATTAGTGATTTCATATAGGACCATAGGAATGCTCTATCTCTACATTTATCATCATCTGGAATTCAGTTTGGTTAAAAAATGTGAGTGTTCACACAACTTCATTGCAGGAGTCTTAATTCTTCATCCTTTGCTTCCCCCCATCCCTTTAAATCTCTTCCTTAAAAAAATCCCTCTAGAAACATTAAGCATTGAAATAGTAAATGTTGGTTTTCATTTTTTCATTGGATGTCCTAAAATACAGAAGGCTCAGCATTAAGGTCTAAGCTGTGTTTTTAATTTATGTTGCTGCATCTGGTCAGCTGTACTTGTATGTATTGAAATTCCTTTCTGTTCTCAAACAGGTGTAAGTATTGAGGAGGTTATGCTGAAGGATCTCAAGGAGATTTCAGATGGAGAAATCAAAGTAGCAATTAGCACTGTGTACATGACACTGGAGGTAAGAGGAAACCTAAACAACGTAGTTGGTAAACAGCCCTACTGCATAGGAGACGGTTCTTTAACAAAAATTTTGAGCCTGTTATTTTCTCAAGATTATATACGAGCAGAATTTTTCAGTGATTGAATTAACTTTGAGGGAAGCAGTAGCTGTTTGTAGTCTGACTTACATTGTTATGCATCTGATTATTCCTTCCTGTTAGCCTGTACCATGGTGTGTTAAAACAATGGCATCAGCAAATTGCAGCCTTTGGGTGAATTTAAGGTGTGAGCTTTTCTGTCTACCTACTTCAGAAGGTAGTTACTAACTAGGACTTTGTCCTACCTTTCACTTACAGTATGGCATACAACTTATAAAGCCACTCCAACTCTCTCGCAGCCTTTTTAGAGGAGGGCCTATTCTTTTATGCCTTCTATAAACCTACCTTGAAACTGTGTAATGACGTGTGTCCGTTGCCACATTGCCTAAAAGAAAATGTTGGTAGAATAGTTTGGGTTGGAAGGGACGTTTAAAGGTCATCTGGTCCAACCCTACTGCCGTGGGCACGGACATCTTCAACTAGCCGGTGGGAAACATCTGACACCCTGCACCGGAGTCAGGGCTTTCAAGAAACCTCTCTGTCGGGCCAGCAGCTCTGCAGCCTCCCCCCACCCTCCACTGCTGCATCGGGAAAGAGACAATCAGACCTTAGGCAGGGAAATGGGGTCCTGAAGGAGAAGCTCCTTCACCCAGCAGCGACCAGGGATGACCGGTGACAAGCTCAGCTCAGCTCAGCCCCCTTCTGAGGGCACCTGCTCTTGTCTAGGGAGCCAAGCCCTGTGTCCAAACCTCAGGTGTCAGGCACCGGACCAGTGCTGCGGCCTTCAGCAATACTGCTGGCCTGAGGGGAGACGCCCCAGGGCTTGCCCCCAACCTGACAAGAGGCGAGAGGAGCAGCACTGACCGTTTCTGCTACTGTACCTGCACAGAGGTATCCAGAAGGGGTGGAGCACACAGGAACCAGAACACCCTGCAGAGCCATGCATTGCTGCTGGATGATCTGTGCAGGTCAATGACAGCCCCTGAAAACTTTATTTTACTTCAGATGGCACTAAAAAAAATCACTTGAATAGTTCTTCCCTGTGTACATCCTATGAGATTTCTTACATATATCTTTTGTGATGCATTTTACAAAAAATAAGGTGCTTCTGTGGTTGAAGAAGTTTGTGGTACAATCCAGCTAATAATTATCCATAGATTTCTGCCTGTGTACTAAAATATAGAAAGCAAATTGGGTAGTAAAGCTTCAAGAAATGAAGCAGAATCTGTTAGTTTCTTGGTTAGTTTCTCAGTGTCGAGCAATCTTTACCAGCCACCAAACCTGCACTACTTCATGAACTATAATTTTGCTCCTGAAAATTATGCCAAGGTTGGGAGAAAAGGCGATGAGGAAAGAGTATTGTAAGATAAATCCCCAAAAAAGGAAATGGGATTTTTAAAAATTCTTAATAAAATCTTCCTCTTTTCATTTAAATCCTTCTCTTTTATTCTGTCAGTTTCAGTGAATGGTGGACACAAAGGGCTAGCAATTAGGAGCTAGCTTTAGCATTACATTTTCTTTTTATTTATTTTCCTTTTAATCTTGTTTAATAGACTGTAGAATGCAGACCTTGCACTCCACGGATCTAAGCTTCAGCTAAATGTGGCTGAACTCATCTTTACATCTCTACATATTCAAATTAATCATAACCTAAAACTTGTCTTCCTTTTGACAGCAACTCAAAAATTGAATTTGGCAAGAGTAGGTTTTCATAGTCCTAAAAGCAGGCAAATTTTCAAAATTTTTTCAGTGATTGTGTAACATTTGATGCTGACATACTTCGTTCAAGGAGTGTCAAGATCTGGTGGTCAAGCAATAAATGCTTCATAATTATTTTTCTTCAGACATACCTAGTAGCCATCGTGGAAGAAAAAGGAGATTCAGTTGCATGTAAAAAGAACAAACCAATTAGTGTTTTACTGGTTTTTAATCCCAATCTGTTAAGTAATTTTATTACTAGCACTTTTGATGGTATTTTTCTGGAAGTTACAGGTATCTCTCTTCATTTTTTGCTCTCTGTTGTTCTGCTGTGAATAGTTTCCTTCAGAAAGAGCTGATTTTTCAGGGCTGTAACTAGTTACAATGTTTACAAAGTCACACTTTGTACTGAGATTTCACAGTTGGGGTGGAGGTCAGTTTTACGTTTCCTGCATTACTGCCCTTTGTTCAAACATTTTCTGAACTCCCTGATTTACAGTGCTTGACCTTGCTCTTATTAGAGCCAGGGATGATATGGTCTGCGTGGTGGTAAGGGAGATAGCTTGTAAAAACATTCTGCGGTAGTTACTTCACCCACTATCAGAAACATAATACATATAAGGGAATTATAGATAAAACTGTCCTGACCTGTCTGTCTATTCAGTTTAAAATTCTGTTACACAAACTTTAATGACTTCAGGATTTTCTCAGCAGTAATAATGCTGAGTAATAATTTGTTATTCATCTTCAAAGTGCTCTACAGACGTTACCTGATAAAACATTAAGGGAACGTGAAGAGCAGGCTTGGCTTTGCTGCAGGTGTTGAATCTCTAATGTGTTTGCTTCTTCAGAAATCTCACAAGGTCAATTTTTTTTTTTTTAAATCAACAGGTATGCAAAAGTATCTTTCATTAAAGTGCTTTCTATAGGCTTGATTATTTGCCTTGGGTCAATGGTCTACCTTGTAGGCAATACTGCTAAAAACAAAGATGATGATTATACGATTATAGTTGTGTAGAGTAAGCTGTTCACAACCATGCATTCCCTGCTGCGTGTATCATGAAGAGTGAAAGTGTTGCAGCTCAACACTCAAGCTCTGATTTCAGTCAGTTTCACAACAGTAAAGGCAGAGATCAGTAAGTCTGATATTCTAACAAATGTCACACCTCAGTAGCACATGATTCTAAGTCATGTGATTCTAAGCCTTCCTTATTTCTGTTTTTATGGCAAATTTTACAGATCTTTACTGCAAGTAGATTCCGAAATAATTCTCTGTTCTTGAGAGGGTGGATGCTCCTTTTAGCAAAGTCTTGATCTAGAGCTAAGCTACTTTCCCCTCGCTACTGCTAATTTCCTATGTTAAATCGTTTCCTCAGTTTCCCCTCTGTAAATGAGGATATTAATCTTTTATTTCGTAAATGTGCCATGAATTTAAATTAATTGAAGCTTGTGTTAGATATGTTGCTATAAACCCTATTTTTATTAGTATTGATACAGATTTCCTAGTATCTGTGGGAATGTTTTCTAAGTTCTGTACTTTATAAGGAATGAAATTATGGTACCTAATAAGTCATCAGTTGTAAGTTAATACTCATAATTACTTTTATTGCATAGCAGTACTCAGACATGTAGGACACATGCAGGTACACTCCAGTTTCTCATAAAGACAGACATGAATGCAAAAATAGCAGTGCAAAGTGCAATGGATCTCAGTGCTTTATTTGTATGTACATACTGATACCAATCAACAGTGTGTGATTTACATCCATTGTTGGCTTTCTTGTTGTCAACTGACTGAGTTTTAAGTGTCTTGATAAAAGCGAATCTTTCAGATATTAAAGGAATAGACAGTGTTGTCACTAGTGATAAAGGCAGGGAAGGCATTTTGCGTGGATGTGTTTAGGTTTCTGTAAGAGTCTATATGCGGCTTTGAGATAACTGCCTTTGGATCTGGGCTTCCTGGATTTAGGTGGCATTAAAGCTGTAAGTTGAAATCCTGTGTCTCTAATGACTGGCTGCAGAGCGTATGCTACTTGGATTTCACATGCAGAGCAGCATTTTTTCAAGAGAGTGACAAACGAAAAGTGACAGTGCCCAGATCACAGTTATTTTTGTTGCCTTTGCCGGAAAGTTTCCCCAAGTCATAATAATGATTACTCATAGGATATTGTAGCAAAATGGAGTGCATGCGTTACAGTTAATTTCTGTTACATTATGTTATACCCTGAGAGTATATTTTGCTTATTCTCTGCTGGAATTCTCTTGGAAATGAGAAATATCTTCTCAATGTGACTTTCTGTGAAAGTCATTTTTTTCCTGAGAAAGGAATACTTCCTTTGTAAACTGAACTCTGTTCTCTGCTTAAGTCTAGTGCGCCAGAAGAACAATCCAGGTTTCATGAGTGTTCAGTTTAGATGAAATGGCTCATGATGTTGTAGCTTAATAACGTGTTTGTTGGACCAAGTCCTTAGTCTTTTGATTCATGAAAATGCTAACTGCTCACAGAACTTGCAGTAACTTAGGAAGATAGATAGAAAATCAAGTTTCTCCAGGCAGAAGCAGGGCAGTCAGTTGAAAACAAGGCAAAGAGTCTATGATTGTCTGCTGTGGGCTGCTACAGACAGGGGAACACGTGCGTTCTGAAGGCTGACCGATCTGTTGAGGTTCTTGTTCATATTTCTGGCCATGGTATCTGAATACTTCATAAAGACAGTTTCCGGGCTGTAGAGGTTGTATAATCTTTTAGTATTGTAAGCTGGAGCCACCTCTATGGGAGCGCCAATCAAGAGGTTTAGAGAAAACGTCAGAGCCTCAATGGAGGCTGCTGTCACCAGCGTTGTTGCCCCAAGAAAGTGACCTGCAAGTTCATGCCAGCACAGTGAGCTCAACTAACCTTAGGTAGCATCTAGTAGTCCAAATGAGTTGAGGATGGTACCAAGGGAAAGTTCTGGCTCTTGCAGCAACTTTCCTCTTTGTCCTCTGTGTGTCAGAGAAACTCGCAGTGGCTGTTCCAGCAACAGTAACTTAGGAAATTTAGAAATATTTGGGCGCACAGTGGATCTGCTTCCTAATGAATAAATAGTCTGATCTCAGAGACACGGTTTAATTTTCAGGCTGTTTTGTAGCAGTAGTATGACATGCAACTGTGTTACTAATTTGGACAATTTTATTTGTGTGTTATGAAAAGTGATGCTTTTAATACTTCTGTAAAGCAAATCTAGAATCTCTGTCTCAGCTGGAGCGTGTCAAACAAGTGCTAGGTAGACTATTGCACACAGTTAAGTGAAATTACATGTAGAAGGTTTGAACTTTTGTTGTCTGTCTGTAATGATTGGACCATGGTTATGTATTTGGGAACTTTTTTCTTGCAGTATAAATATAAACATATTTTAAATGGCATCAGATTGGTCCATGAATTTGTTTTTAATGCTAAAAACAAAACAAGAAGAAAATCCCAAGTAAACATGTTAACATTTAATCTTCCAGTAATGGAATTGGAAACAAAATTCTCAGCAACTTACAATAGCAATGCTGTTCAGAGATATTTTTCTGATGCCTGTTGTGAGAAGTTAGGGTATGTAAAATAAATGATGTATGGAGCTGTAGGAATGCGACTTTTGCAGACTACCTTATGTCTAAGGAACATTAAACATAGTGTTCTCGTTTAGCAAATAAATAACCATTCATTTCAATGGCTGCATAGTCTGGACTTCTGTGCATATTTTTGCGAAGATGAGAAGAGGCCATTAGGGATTTAATATAAAATAAATCGCCAAGGGGTCTTCTTGTAGTCCTAGTCTTTCTGCCACATGGTGTGTCACTAATGTGCATAAATGGGCTTAAATGAATTTGTTATCTGTATTACATTTGCAGTATGTATATATTTATATATTATTTTTTAATTGTGTTTAAAAATAAAACATTAAATACATCATTTCTGAGAGTTGAAAACATACCATTTGTAAATAAATCAACTTTAATTAAGGTCTTAAAATGTCAGTGTGTGAGATCTGCCTGTAGGAAAATGTATAACATATATAGTACACAAAGCTTGAACATACTTTCGTTTGCTTTTTTAGAAGTATTAGGAGGGTTAAGTCATCACCTTATAGGACTGAGTAATGCAACCAAACATGCATTAACGTAAATACCGTACTAATGTTTAAATGTCAGACTGCTGTGTTCTGGAGGAGGGTAGCTGTTCTGTTGATGCCTCGGGTCAGCTGAAGTACCCCGGTTGTAATGAGTACAATCCAAGGTGGGGAGAGCTGAGGCAGACCTGATGAATTCTCTGTTGTGGTTAGTTACTCGTCTCTAAACGTATGAAAGGAAACTGCTGGGGAGAACCTGAGACTGTTTTAAGTGCTTCCTAACCAACGATGTGAAATCAAATGGCAGCAAAACCGACATTGATTACAGTGATTATCAGGATTCCTTATAGTTTTAAAATCAAGACCACATCCCTTCCAGAAGATGATGCGAGGGTGATACGAGCTAGAGTTCCCCTACTCAGTGAAACGTTTCTGCGTGAAGTCACGTAGGATGTCGGGCAAGGTGTTCATTGTGGTCCCTGGCGATGTGAGAAAAATGTAAACTTGTAAAACTGGCCAAGACCATTATATTTATCAATCAGTCCAATTCAGCCTGTGCTTAAATCATTAAATAATGATTTATTCAACTGTCATTTTTGCAAGGTGTATTTGATTATTTTATTCCATACTGCTGTCGTAAGTTGTAGTAAACCAGAAGCATCACAGATTTTGTGCTTGCAGTATCTCTTTAAGAATGCACGAGGTATACAGTGATATCAGGTCTGCAATGGTGTGTATGTAGGATTTCAGTTTATTTCAGTGTCTGAAGAAATTGAGTAGACTTCATCTGTTATTTGTGTGACATCTGGTCTAAATTTGGCCCATGCTATTGTTTATGATTTTGCCTTTACTGGTTTTGTTCAATCTTGGTTCAAAAGTTAATAAACAAAGTAAAATAACTATAGGAATTATTAAAGGAATAAGCATAAACATTAGATTAATCTACTAACATTACAGTAAAAATGTGCTTGTGTTTACAAGTACATTGTTCAAGAAGATAAATTGTATTTTCTTTTGTATCATTTATGAAATGTGCTTAAATTAAGATAGTTTCTTTATGAAATACAGCTGTATAATATGCACTATCTCTCAGCTAAATAAAATGCTGTCATCTACAGTATCATTATTGGACTACATTCCTGACTTCTACAAAGCTGACTAATTTATCATTGTGTACTCTTCTAGTTCTCGTCAGTAGCATCTCAGCTCAGCTGCTCATGGGGCATAGACATTGACAGCGGGAGGTGCTGTTTTGAGAAACGTTCAGCATAAAAAGAGTTTTTTCTATGAAGTACAATACACTTTTTTAAAATTTCAGTGTAAAACTAACTTGGACATTTAATATTTTAAGATCTGGCCGTAATGCATGAGAATATAGAAACTGATAATAGTTAGGGATAACCACAATATGAATATTACAGAAAAGTTAAATTTTATTTGCTGCTAGTTAGTTTATGTTTTTTCTTCGCTATTGTGTGGGAAACAACTTGATTAGAACATTAAACTGTCGATCCAAGATTATAATATAATTCCAGCTATAAGTAAAAAGATTTCTTTTGGGTTTGCTAGTGGTAGTGTTGCATTACTACGGAAGACAACAATACTGGCCACAGGAAGTGATAGAGAGATCCAGGGTATTATTTCTAAGCAAACGTCTGTCTTGGTGACTGCTTTTGTGTTTTTCATTTAGAAATTAAAAAAACCCACACACATTTAAAACCATGCAATATTTATTTAAATAGTGGTATTTTGATGCAAAACCCGACAAAATATGTCTGCTGTGTCTTGAAATATTCATTTTGTTCCATCCGTTTGGCCAAGCGTGTACCTAAAACACCTTCTGAACTGGAATGTAAGTGCACGCTTAACACTCGTAAGCATTACAATAGCCTGTGTTTTTAGCATATGCCATTGAATTTTATACCTTCTGCTACATATCAGGAGCCTAGTCCTGAAGCTATCGGTTATTTTAAGATGTAAGAACATTTTGGATTTTTGAATTAGTCAGATCAAGTGCTCTGTAAGATTTTTCGGCATTTATGTTCTCTGGTTAGATGATGGCAGGGAAGAAGATCCTTCTTTTGACTCTGTGCAACTGGGTACACTCTCAAACTTACTTGAAGTCAAGTGTTCTGTCTGACTGAGAACTTCAAGTTTATTTAATTTTACGTACTTTTAAATATATCTTATTTATAATACAGGGATCAAAAAAACCCCACCAAAATTACTCAAGTTGAAACCCTTCGGCCCCTATTTGAATATGCAAATTCAGAGTAGGTGAGAACATCAGCTGTAATTCTATGAAAGAATGCAGTTTTTCTTTCTCTCTTTCTAGGAGACAGATAAAAGTTTTTCTCAGAAAGCTCACTGCTTCTGTACTCAGAATTATTCACAGCTTCTGTGCCTTTCTAACAAAATGTAGTTTTCATCATAAAGCTGCTGCATGAATGTTATTCACCAAAAAATATAATTACTTCTGCAACTCCATAGCTAGATTGCTTGTGTAAATTTTATTCTTTGTATTTAAGTAAATACAGATTAAGTCTAACCTGCAGGCTCTTTGACTCTAGAGAAACCGACATTGAGAACTCCTGTGTATGTTGCAAGTATTGCAACATCTTACTTTTTGACCATTTTTTCCTTCTCTGTATAGACTTGATAAATAAAGTATCGAGTGAAAATTCCTTCAAAGTCATTTGGCACTGCTTTGGAGATAGAGACTTATATTATTTTTCTCCATAAGAAATGCTATGTATGAATATATTCTTTTTAGTCCTGAAATTGCCCCATTTCTGAAATAATTGCAATATCTTTAACCAAAGTTGCTAAGTACAGATTGAATTTATTGATTATGATAAAAAGAGTAGGAAGTGTTAATGGTCTTAGGTTTTTAGCATTTCTTTTTTTTTCCTATTTGCTTTTTTTCTTTTTTTTTTACGTTATTCTATCTGAAGAATAAATCTCAGTAATTTGAGTTTCATAACTTTCTCGATATTTGTGACTTGTGGTCAATAATAAAATCATGCTTTGACTGAAAACTTAGCAATGGAGAGGTTTTCCTTTCTCATGCTGGCATAATTCTTGCGGTTTTATACAAAGCCACAGAGTTCTCATTACTGTTTAGGTAAAAAAGTTAGCACAGGATACTTTCTTCAGCTGTGATCATGTAACTCTCAATGCACCAGAATTTCTTATGCATATCGGACGGCTCTCTTCCAGGATTCTTACAGTCCCCTTTCCTTATGAACACGAGATAAACACAGCACTTACGCTGATATAAAACAGGAGGAGGTTTATTGAGGCCACTAAGTTTATGCCAAATGAAAACTATGGCAGCTGATTATTTTATCTTCCCCAAATAAGAAAAATCACAGTATTTGCATTGTAGAGATGGGGAATTCAGGCGTATATACAACCCTTTCACACGTGGGAGAATGTTATCGTCAGTTCTGCAAGAAAGAAGTAATGAATCTGAATACGGGTTGCTTGGTTCTTTGGCTCAGGTCAAACAGGACTATAGAGTTAGTAGTAAAACCAAAGAAAGAACCTGGCAGAATTGTCTGTCTTCATTGCCAGATGATTTTTCTTCTTCCTTTGCATGAACAACAAAACCAGTTGAAGAAAATCTCTCCTACCCTGGATTCTACCTTTGCCAACAAAAGCTGTTAGTTGGTATCTGTTTATTGCTAGTTCTGGTTCTTTTTACAGAAGGACGAATCTCACTACTAGATATTCTGTAACCTGACTGCATTTCAGCATTTCTGTCTTGCTGTTGTTCATGCCTTTTTCTTAGTCACATTTCCAATGAATTTTCATAAAACATGACTCTCCCTCTTTCCTCCCTCTCGGGGGTGGGGGGGAGCGGAGGGGGGAAGATGTAGACTTACAGAAACAAAAAGGTAAGAGTAAACAGAGTCCACGGGGAATCTTCTTGCAGTCCAATTTTCCTTTTTTTCCCCCACTGCAAGATTGCCAGAAAGATATAGTCAGCAATCTGTGCCTGTTTCCACACGCAGAATTTGGTTTTTTTAGGCTTCGTGGATGCCAGACATCTGTGTATGCTAGTTCATTCTCTGAGTGTTTGTCACACACTAGAAAGGAGAAAGGTTGGAGTAGATTAATTTTGTACCCAAAATGGGAACTGTTAAGTCAACTCTTCAGTTGGTAGAAGACCATGGATTTACACTAGCTGTGGATTCTTTTAGCTGAAAAAGGATTTGGGGATGAGTTTGAATAAATGGCAATTGTACAACCAAGAACTCCTGTAATTGTGTTTTAAAACCAAAAATCTTAACTGAGCACCGAGTTAAGCACTGGTTTTTGTCAGATTTCATCACGTACTGAATCGTATTTTACTGAAAATGTGTTGTTTTGGTCTAAAAAGTTTGTCATCCTTTCTTCCATGTATAAATAGCATTAGCAGGTTTTTTTCTCAGTATTTGCTATTAAACAAGACTTTCTAAATAAAGGGACTAGAGATAATTCAGAAACAAAAAAGTGATTTTCCTTTCACATCTCTCAGTTGAGTATTTGCCATATGGGTTGCTCAGCATCACACTCTCAGCAGGTCTAATTTATGGTAAACACACAGTGAGTGAACAGAAAAAAAAAGCAATGAAAATATTAATATTCTCCCCTCACCCCAGTTTTTTAAACTGAACTAAGCATATTCAGGTTCAGCCCATATAGTTGTGGCATTTAGTTGAGTACGTATGTATTTGCCACTCTGCTGGGAGTTTGTGAAGACTGAAATGCTGCGCTTTTCTTGCCAGGAGACTGATTTGCTGGAGCTGGCATGGTAGTGTGTAAATTATACCTTCCCTGCTCCGATCTGGCATGCCGCCAGGCCCCCCAGGGCTGTGCTCTCTCCATGAAGGGCAGTTGGTGAAAACATTGCTGCTCTCGCTGTGGCGTCGGGCGCTTTAGCTTTTCCCTGGGCCTCTGCAGGAGGATCACCGACTGAGTGAATGTGTTGATGCTTTGGTCCACTGCTAGGATTTGGAACAGGCAAAGAAAGAGATATAAAATTAATAATGGTACAGATTTTTCTCGAGGCTCACAGCCATGGAAATCCACAGCATCAGTATTTTGAAACCCTTCCCTCTCCCATGGGTTCCTGGGGCTTTCTCTTACTGTTGCATATGTGCTTTCTTTCCCTCTGTGGGTTACCTTCTCCCTCTAGGGACTTTGCTGCCACTACCGTCCTTCAAGGACTCTTTAGAACTTGGCCAACCCCACGCCTTAGCCTGCCTGTGTGGAGAATCACTGGAGAGCAACACAAAGTACTAAGCATGTATCAGCAACCCAAGTGAGCACTCTTTCGTCCAGCTCAGGGAATGATTTTTTTCACAGGAGGGTCTGCATTGCTATACTTAAAAAAAAAACCAACAAAAAAACTAGACACCTGTTTTACAGTTAGGGGCAGGCATATCTGAGCAAAAGAAACTCATTGCATAAACAGATGCATTGTACTGAAAATACAAATTGCTGCCGTTACACACTTGATATTGTAATTCCGAAGAGGAAATAGCTACAAAAGAAAATGCTTTAAAAAAGCCATGGTTTGAGTCCTGCCCTCTGCCTTATGGTCGTACAATAGACCTTGGTAATGCACATTTCTTTCTGTCTGGATACTTTCTGTTCCAGCAACAAACCTGCATATCCCCATTCCAGATCTGAGGAGTCAGCCAAATAATTGAGAACTGTGCGTGGTTCGGATTTAGAAGAAAGTGCAATAGTCCTGCATTGAACAATCATTATAAAATTTCCTTTGGGCAACATTTTTTCTAGGTCTTCGAGAGGAAATACTTAATTTACAACACCTGCAGGTATTTAGTTCAAATAAATACAGAACTCTTTCTTTGGATCCTGCTGATGCTTTTCTCAGCGTGATCTCCACAGGTTGGCAGTAAGATTCACAGGTTGCGTATTTAAATTGTACATTAGTATTTGCAGTTGTGTTTGGTTTCCCCTTGTTCAGTCTTTTGGATGGGGGTAACTGGCACAGCCAGTTTCATTTCTCTGCTTATTATTGGGTATTTTATACTCTTCTAGTGTGTTGATCTTCTCCATGAAGTAATCTGTAAATACTTGTAGATGAATAAATAGAAAATATTGGTTGTTTTATCATCCAGTATGAGTTCTTCCTTCATGTATATCATTAGCCTAATTGTTTACAGTGTTCCAGTCAGTTACACTTACATAGATCCTCTGAGGTAATGGAATTGTGTTTTGTAGTATAAACCAATATTTACTCAGAAGTCAAACCTCAGCCTCACTTCCCGTGGACTTCTAGTACTATCAGTGTAGCAGTAAAATACAAAGTGAGATTTTCAAGATGCCCGGGTGGACAGAACCATGAAAGCAGTCACTTCACTAATGCCTATTTATGCATTTAAATTTCTGTGAATAACAGACAGCTGAAGTCAGGTGCCACTGGTGAATTTTTGGACTCTGTGGATTTTATGCTTCAACCATTTTAGAAAAATGTTAATTTACAGTGTCTTCTGTAAACTGGAAATGGTTGGGAGGTTAAAGTAAATTAAGTGATGAGGGATCCTTTGTGTACTGTACACTCAGTCATGTGAACTCACATTCGGAACACATTTAAAGTGGCATTGAATTTGGTTATATTTTTGATCCATTATTAAAGACTCAAAAAACAAGCATGTTTTCAAATGGTGTTCTGCACAGTCAGTGATGTGTCTGTGCTTGATGCCACTATTCTTCCCAAAATGTGGTAATAATGTTATCTGTTAACAGAAAAACAAAGTTTGACTCCACAGAAGCAGCTGGAAATGGATAACCACAATATACTTAAATCTCTTAGGAACACACTGTTTGACATATACAGCTAAAAGTTCCTCATATTTAGGAATTCTTTTAAGCGAAATACTTGTGCTGAGTCTCAGCTGGTGTGCATGGAGGAATATTCATTTCCCAGTGGTAACACGGAATTTGATTTTTTACCTTTTTTATATATATTTAATGGATTGAAACACTTTGAAGAAAAAAACCCCATACATTTCTGGTCCTAATCTAATTCAAAGGGGTTTTATGGTTCTGATTCCAGCCTTTTCTCATGTTTTATGTATAGGTAAATCAGAAGGTTATGTCTTGTCCAAGCTAGCAGGGAGCAGAAACAGTCCTTCTCTGTGACACCCAGGAAGATGATCAGTCGGGCAGTGACAAATGGATGTTTACTGGGTGGATGCTGCAGGTGATTTGAAAAGGGATTGTCTACAGCTTGGCAAGAGGGTCGTGCTAACAGCAGTGTGTGCTAAAACTTAATATTTTGTAGTTGCAAGAGAGGAGTATGTGAACCTCGTAAGATATGCTGGGTATTTCATGCCTGCAACTCCATTATAGTTTAAAATTTTAAAGCATGGTTATTGTGTTGCAGTCTTCTGTGCATTGAGTCAGGCGAAGTTTCTGCAGTAGAAGTGGGTGGTGGAAGCAAGTGAAAGAAAGGAGCTTTCAGGGATTTGATGTCTGGCCAGAAAGGACATTCCAAGAGTCAGAGAAGAGGTACGAAATGATGGCAGAAGAGGAATATGAGCTACTATGGCACAGAACATAAAGGCCTAAACCAGTATGAGGTCTGATATAAACCAACTTGAAGCTTCACCGACTTGTGGGCTTCAAGACTATGCCATAGGATTGTTCTTAGAGATGAGGCCACTAATTTGTGGCACTGCATGCCACATAAAAGTGTGGCATACATTTATGTGGGTGTGTATATATATGCACTACGTGTATGTGAGGAACATGTGAGCTGTGAGAAATATGCGCTACCTGCTGTGTAACATGAAATTTTTGCTACATGGAAAATGAATTAGGCTCACTCTGTTTTATCTTTAATTACCCATTTTCTTTATTCTAATGCAATTTGGTGCTCATTTCTGTCTGTGAGGGTGCGTCTAGGTTTCTGACTCGGATCCTGAGAAATAAATTTCTAACTTTCTGAAATTCAGGCTTGTTCTGAGAGAGTACCTTGCCAAAGTTTCTTGTTTCAAAGAAATGGAGAGAGGCCAGAGTCTCTGCTGACATAACTGTTACCAACCAGGAGTGTCATTTCTCTCTTAAGTTTGACCATGCACAAGCAGTAAAACTGACTCAGTTACCCTTGGTAGTAAAATCCTTTTCCAGGACGGCTTATTCTGTGTATGATTTGGCTTAAACTTTGCTATTGACAATGCAGATTTCAAAGCTGGAAAAAGTATTTGCGGTGAAAGTCAACTGAAAGAAAGGGGCTGTCAGGTGCAGAGTGAATTAACATTGTCCAAAGGATATTCTAGAGGTAAGATACAGTCCAGTTTCCATTGAGGGAAAGTATAATTGTAAGCAGATGAGTAGCAATGCTGTTATACCAGAGACATAGCCTAAGACAGCACCTTGGGTGGTACCTACAATAAAATATTTTACTATTTGGGCAAAGCAAAATGAAGATCAAGATGATATGGTATGTGGAAATAAACACATCATTCCACAGATCAAAGAAAACTAGAGACAAAAATCTCATGCAGATACAGAAGATACCTCATATTAGGTCTGAGTTAATAGTGTTTCATAATCACAGACAGTAAAGTTGAAGCTCTTCACAGAAGTATAAGTGATTTAGTTACAATGGGCAAATGCAGATTTTAACGGAAAAGAGTTTATTTTGAGTCAGAAGATAGAAGCTTTGTTTTCCTGAAGAAAAAATTGCATTAGTTTTGCAGTATCTGTATAATGCTGGTTTTCTTGGTAGTTTTAAAGACACCCCACTGGTAAAGCTTTAAAAAAAGGATCTCCTGACCTCGTGAAAAAGTTAGTTATTTGGAATGTTAAATGCAATTATATTGACATATGGTGATAATGTGATAAAGCGTAAGGGTTAAAGGTTGAAGGAACCATGGCTTGGCAATTAGCAATGTAAATGAAACATTCATTATCCAGCATGCTGAGAAGTTGATGAACTGTACAATAAATCTGAGCCCAAGTCACTACTGAGATAACTCATTTCAGACATAACGGTATTTATTAGCATCCTGGACATTGTTTTGCATTCTCTGATGAAATATCTTGCTATATAGAAATATTTTATTCATTAATTTATGTGAAATAAGTCAATACTAAAAATTCATAAGGCCCTAAGCAATTCTCCAAATAATATAGCATAAAAAAGAGAGAAACATGAAAGACATTGAAACTCATCCTATCTGGAAAGATGTTTGATTAGATATATTGGTATCTCTTCAGTGCATTGGTATTGGTATTTCTCCAATGTAAATTGTCTCCAGTTGCTTATATTAACTCATTTGAAACCATTTTTCATGTTATGAGACATAATTGAAATCAGAATCTCATCTAGTAAGTACAGAGCCAGTTATTCGATGTTGTAAGTTCCATTTATACATAAAAGAGGGTATTTTTTGGTGAGAACACAGGATGTAGACTTGTTTGAGAGATGATGCAGAACAAGTTTACTCAGTATTTGTAAGTTCCATGAAGATCAGGATTGAATGTTATCAGGCATTATTACAGTTAACTGTACTTGTGTCTCTCAGAATAATGCTCAGTACCAATAAAACCACAGCTAAATTTATTAACTTGATGATAGCAGTGGTATATTGCCTCCCATTCATTAGACAGTTCTATGAACAGCTTAGGAGGAGTTCCTAATAATAAAATAAATAGTGCATAACTTGTTCAGTAAGAATAACTAAAGAGAAGTTAACAGAAACCAAGAGACACAAATATGCGCTAACTTTCTTGTCAGTGAGACAAAAGAATTTTACGTTCAAGTGATTGGTGGAAACAGAGTTTACATTTGGTTTGTGTTAAAAATACTGAAGTTGTTTGTTCCTTTTAAAGGCTACCAATTTATTATGACCATAGAAAATGATACATTATATTTTCTGCTCCAGCTTTGCATCCATTTGCCATTGTTAGAAATTTTGCATTACATTTTATTTCACATAGATTTCCCACTGTGGAATAGACAAATTTCTTACTATTGAGGCAAAATATTTGAGTAGCTGTGTATTAATAACCACATCTTATGTAGTTTTCATGCTAGTTCTGTGAAATTTTATTCTTATGGATCATTATGAATCCTGAAAGATCACATAATGATTTATGAATTGAGCTAAAAACCCTCAGTACTCCCTTAATCTCCTCCTCTATAAGTATCTGATGTACAAAATTCTCACTTCACTCATCAGTGTCAGCAAGAAATGCAGTGTTTGTTCAGTAGTACAAGGAAGTGTAATGCACTGTTCAGAAAAAGAGTTTAATAATATGTATTCTATACAGAAGAGATAGCATTCCTATATGTATATAGTATGGTATATTTGCATACCATTCTGTACTACACTGAAAGTACAAGGAACACGCAAGGAAAACTCCAAAGAGCGTTGGCTCCCCCCTTTCCCCCGCTCATTTACTGTACAGAGAACTATTCAGAGAGTAAGTTTACATGGTACATATTGAAGTGCTGAAAATTGCTTTCGAGCAGGCGTCTGTCAAATACTTTGTATCTTCAATTTCTTTTTGGAATCTCGAGTTTTATCATTCGACTGAAAGTTCCTTGGGTCACATGGTACACAAGGTGGAGAATGCAGGATATGTCGGGGATCTTATGGGAAGCCTGTAACAGCGACAAGAATTAAATTTAGTACTCTGAGTTCTCTAAATAGCAATTTAAACTCAAAAAGTCTTCTAACCTTCTTGGAGTAATTGAGATGGCTGAGTATTATATGTGTCCCAAAAATAGGTTGCAAAACAGCTTTAATTGCAGGAACTACTTGGTTTCTGCTGTGGTTGTGTCAGAGCATGGCTGTACTTTAAAACCTAAATTGTGGGAACTTAATGGTGAGTGAAGCCCATCAGCCAGAATACTTACTGTAAAGACAGATGCAAGTGCTGTGTTGAGCACAGCTCTGTCAGAACTGAGAATGTAGCTACTAAGTTATTATAAAGTTGTGAGGAAAACACTATGAAGAAAATATTTACTAACTCTCAAGTTGTATTTATATAAAGAGTCTCTTATTTAACTACCTTTGGATTTCTCTGGATGTCTACATAGCTTTTACTTCTGTGGTTATTGCTGTGCTTTTCTATAACAGTGATATCAGGAGAGTTTGAGGCATTAAACTCTGAAGTATATAATAGGTCATCCTTTATCCAAACTTTTTAAATTAAAAATGACCACAAATAAGTTAATATGTTCTGTTGTTTATCTTTCCTTTTAGAATATTTCACTGTAACATCCCTAATCTAAATAAACTTGCTGACCCACAACTTATTTGTGCTATTTGGATAAACAGTGTTCTTCTGAATTTCAGTATTTGTAAAGTCTTAATTTCCTGACTACTTACTGATTGGCTGTACTGGATCAATTTGAACTGAAAGGCGTAAGCAGTAGTGTATATGTATGTTTATATACTTACAAATACATTATTTTGACAATGTATATATGCACACGGACACTGAAATATGAAATATTCAGTATATATGCAGATTATATACAGTATATATAAAATATTCAGTACATATACAGTACAAAATACATATAGATTAGATTTGTTTAAACAAGTTTATTTCCACAAGCAGCTCTAACAGTAAACAAAAGTTTAGACCTCAAGTCTGAGTGTTGCCTTTACTAATTTTTAGGTGTTTTCTTTAAGACTATGCTTTCAGTTTCTCATTGTTCTTTGAAAAGCTATTAGACCTTTAAAAGAAAGCTTCATGGAGAAGATTGGTCATCTTTCATCTCCCATCACAGCCTTCTTTTAGATTTCTTAAGCTTTCTCTGCCATGTTTTGAGCTGAGCTTGAAATTTCCTTTTGGCCAAAGGTGGAAAATCCACCAATCATTGTAGTGTCATGACAACCCAAAACAAGTAAGCCAGAAGACTGTATAGTCTATATATAAACTTTCCTAATTCTAATGTAGAGACCACTTATGATGATATCTTAGAATATGTTTAATTTATTGCAAAGTCCTTGAACAAACCTTCTGGAGACATCATGGACACGAAGGAAAAATAAGGCGTTGGGAAACTTTTTGCATACTAACATGAAGGTACCTACACATACACTGTGCTCTTTTCAGACAAGTTAACGCAAATGTTCTTTTTTATGGCATCCGACAAAATTAAATAATACTGTGACATATGGGTAAGTTCTTGAAGCTCAAATCTAAGCAGTTTCTCAGAGTTCTAAAACTAACAGATGAATAATTTTTCTTTTATATACTAGTGAATTTCTTGATTAAAACCAATCGAAGATATTTAGTGGCATATCTATAGGCATGAGGTCCTCATGTAAGATAGGAGGGTTCACCTGTAAACAGCAAAAATATCAGCCTTGAATCAGTATTTTTTTCTTATGTTTTTCTGGATAGACCGCTCCAAAGTATCACTGCTTGTTCTCAAGCAGTATCTCCCATCAAGATAAGCTCTTTCCAGTATGATGCCAGTGAGTTACTAGTGACCAGTAAGAGTCAAGCTTTTGTCTATTTTTTTATGCCAGCTGGTTTATAAATATCAGTTGTGGGTTTTGCAGTCTAATCTTGTTGGTGGATTTTTTTTAAGACTAACTCTTCTATAGCTAGTTAAAGATAGAAAGTCCTTGTATTTTACTTGATCACATTTAGATTGTGCATTCTAATTGCTTTCCTGTTATCAGCTGCAAGGCCAGAACTAGATCTGACCATAACTCTCTTGGCAAACATGGGGGCAGACAAAAGGCCTTGGACAGTGTGTCTTGGGAGAAACAATATTTTTGTTAACTTTTTAGTACTTCTTCTGGCATGAAAACTTCTGCTAATAGCTTTGCTTTGCAGAATGGATGTGAAAAAGCAGGGTAAGCCAAATAGCAGTGTAAGTGGTGGTACGGTATTGAAAGGACTAGGAGGAGAAGGCGCTGGCTCTCTGTGTAAAACTCCATGAATGCCAAGGCACTCCAGGAAAAAAATGTAAAGATTCTTCTGTTAGTAAGTTTCCTGATTACTTGAGATGGCTAAGTGCTTATCAGACCACATTGATTAGCAAGCACAGAGATAGAACGTGAATATACAGAGCCTGGCTGGGGTTGACGTTTACTATAAACTAACTACCCAGGAGAACATTTATGGTATGGGTGAAAGGTGCCTTTTGTAAGCTGGCTACCTAACACTACTCACAAACAGTACCCATTTAACAGCTTTTTTATTCATATCCTGCTTACTGCATAGCAACTCCCCTGTTCTTGCATTGTGGAACTGACAGTCTTGGCTGAGAATTTTAGTAACAGCTTTTTCCTGTGGAAAACTGGAGCCATCTACTGTCCAAAGAGAGCATTGTTTAAAGTGAAGTGTGTGATTTTTCTGTCTTGTCCTATATCCTCAAAAATTCTCTAGTGTTTGTTGTTAGTAGGATATTTGCTAGCATGGATGCAAAATTAGTTAGGTCTAGCTGTTTCTGGAAAAAACTTATCCATTAGTACATATACTGAAAGGCATTTATCCAGACTTCAGCATTAACTTATTCAAAAATTTATATTACATAGGCAGCTTGAGAATCAGGAAAAAAGCTGGACTAACAGCCATCTGCAAGTGTGCAGCTTCTAAAAAATTTATTCAATAAAATTAACAATAAAATTAACAATTTTTCTGCTCATAGTTAGCTTCCATTCCTAGTTATCCTCTCAATACTTCAAAAAAAAAAAATCTCATTTGGTAAAGTACATTTCAATTCTGAACATGACTCAATGGAAAAAGCATGCCAGGGTCCTGGTTTCCTATTTTTTTGTGGTTTTGGATCTAATAGATATCCAAAAGTATTTGATCATACATTAAAAAACATAAACAAACAAAAAAAATCCCCAAAACCCAAACAAACAAAAAAACCCCAAACCTGGAAAAAGTCATACTTTTTTGTTTTTATCTCTGGCAGGTCTTCCAGCTCAGATCAAACTTTGGAAGCCTGTCGAGATCTTTTTCCTCTAATGCTTCTCCACCACTTCTGAAAGCCACATTGTGCCATTGTCTGTGGCCCAGTTGCCCCAGTTATGCCCTTGTGACACGTAGTACTATGTTTCAAAGTCTTAAACAGATGCAGCTACATGGAACTAAACAAATAATCATATGTCAGTTTGAGACATAAAATAGGCTATAATCCAGGCAGCTGTTTCTTAGTTGCAATGAGCTGTTCAAGAGTAGGAAGCGAGAAGAAACATGTAAAACACTTATTTGCTGTTAAAGTCAAAAGATACACGCTAATTAGTTTAGCTTGTAAGGTTCCCCATCATTGTCATTGCCGTGGTAGTTGCTCGTGTCCTATACACATATACAAACACACCCAATGCAAATAAGACAGCATTTATATGTAGGTTGAACCAAATGATTATAAATGAATTGAGGGATGTCTCCTGGGATTGGACATAAAGGTCTTGTCAACTGAAAATTTTATAAACAAACAGCTGTTGGGAAAATACCATTATGCTGTAATAGCTGCTATTAAAATCCATTAGCAATCTTGATGGCCTGTTTGAATTTGATGCATCATTTGCTCTGATAGCATTTCTTTCTAAAGATTTTTGTAAAATATATGCAGATTATGAAAGACAGTAGTAATAGACTAGGAGATTAACACTGATTACATGTTTTACTTCCATGTGCCAATCAAGCTTTGAAGAATGCTGTGTATCCTCCAGTTTAAATGTCAGCGGACAAAACAGGAACACATTAACCCGAACAGCTGCAAAGCTTTCCCCGTCACTATGGGAGAAATACACAGCTCTGCAGAGATGAAGTATTTCCAGGTTAAAAACCATGTTTCAGGCAACAAAATAAATCTCCAGTGTTTTCTAAGGGTTTGTGCGCTCTCCTAATTGATGCCAAACTGTCATTCGCCTCCTGCTTACAGATCCAGATACCACAGTGGATACCAGCTGCCATAGGGGTAGGCATGGCCTGTAGATCATGCTGCCACCAAAATTAGTCAGACTCCTAATGAGATTTTGAAAAATCTATACGCCAAGAACTATCTGAAAACTCTCCTCTTTTAAGAACAGCTCAAGTGTCAGTGTTGTATCTAAACCGTCCCTTCAGAAACAGGTATGAAAACCCGCAGAGTGGAATGTGTATGTGCCTGTAGACAGAGGTGGGGAAGCACTTCGCTTGTTCATGGATGCTGCAAGGGCACCATCTGGTGGGTGAACAACAATAAAGGACTAAAGCTTGATAGAGCGATCAGATTTAAACGTGTTTTAATCAAGATTTCTTGTCTGCTCCCTTATTTTGTGATGCTCACACTCAGATGATACAATGCTTGTTATTGTACATACCTTGTTTCCTATTTCTTCCTGTACCTTGTGTTTTTCAATGTTCTATTGAATGAACTCAGCATAACAGGCAATTCTTTAGAAGTAGTATTCTGGTATAAACTCGCATGCCAATTTTATGGATACCCTCTCTTCCCCCCTCTCCTTCTACCTGTTTTCAGTTTCTTTGCCATATCCTCTTTCTCCTTTCTGACATCTGCAAGCAGCTTTTTGCTAAAAGGACTGGCAAAGGATGCCACGTCTTCTACTATTTCCTCTCATCACTCCTCCTCTCCTTCCTGGTGGAAGTACACTGGTGGAGGTAAACCACACCTTGTAAGAACATTGTTCTGCTGAAGTATATAACAGAGATATGGTCAGTTCCTTTTGTAAGAGGGAGGAATCGAAGGGTTCGTGCTTTAGTGTAAAGAGAGGTAAGTCAGTGCCTTTATGTCCTTCTAGCTCTGGACTTACTATTCTGTCTTATTTTCTTTTGCAGATTTGGGGTTTAAAATTTTCTTTTTGTTGAGGATTATGATACAAGTATCTTCATCAAAAGAGCTTCCACCGTTTATTCTGGTGTTCTCTTAACAGAGTTGCAAGAGGCTAAAATTAGAGTAATGTAGTAGTTGCACCATTTAACATGCAAATTGTTAGAAGAGCCTTTACTTTACTACTTCTCAGCTACTGCATGGTTGTGATAGTATACTGTGCATTCCACTATATACCTCTCTCTAGCACTCAGCAATAGATGGTTTTGCGATGCACAGTATAGTGGAGGTAAAGCCCTCGTTTCATTCCATATGGATTTTTTTCATGGTTTGAAAGAACACTGGATGCTACTTGGAGCCCCAGCTTTCTCATTTACATGTTAACGTTTTTAATAATATTTTCAGAAGATAAATGAGGCCCTGAATTTAAAGACATCAATTTCACAGAGGTTGAAGTGAGCATTCTAAAAACGAGCCAGCAGGATAGAAAGCCTTAACTATGGGCCTAATTAATAAGGTGCTCATGCACACATTTTTTGCTTCCATGAATTACTTCAGTTCCATGAATTTGGTAAAATTTGAATATATTTTAAGTACATTTTATCTGTAAGTGTATTAGCAGTTTGACCACCCTACCACCCTATCTTTACTTCATTTACTTCAATGTTCAGACAATACAAATTCAACATTTAAAGAAGTGTATTAAAAACCTTAGTTTTGAAACCTGAAATTATCAGCAGGCTACATGAAGTCAATGGGTAGCAATGCAAAATTTAGCAAATAAGCTGCTTGCTTTGTTAGATGAAAGTTTGCTTTGATATTGCTGAGAAGTACTTGTTTCTTTCCTTACTGTGTTAGAAAGATGCTTCAGTGACAATGCATGACTGCATTCATGAAGCAGAGGGTAAACAAATGGTTTTTAAGGCATTACAGCTATGCATGGCATGCCTGTGGCAAACTCAGATATGTGCTGTTAGTTTGCTATATATTTATTTTGTTGTTAATTTTTTAGTTTGTTATTTATTGAGTTTATATTTAAATATATTTATTTACTTTATTAATAGTCTTACTATACAATTTAGCTGACAGATTAGGCTTGGCTCAAGATTTAAGTGCTTGGAAGAAAGCTGTAATGGCGTGAGGAGAGTCAGTTGTGCTAGCTGGAGTCACTAGTGCACAGGGTGGAATTGCCAGCCATTGGTAAAGCCCATTTTAAACTTGGGTTAGGCTGCAGAGGCAGTACCGACCTAACATGATCAGCACCAACGGAAGTTTTTGGAAACTAATTGGCCTCGCTCCTGAACATATTGCAAAATTATGATTTTGCATGCCACTCTTCCTGTAACGTTAAAACTTAGAGCACTTTCTTGTTTATCAACCCCAACAAAATCCCTGTATTATTGTTCTTTAGTGCAAAAAAAGAGATTTTTTTTTTTTCTTTTTACATATTCTTAGTCATAATTTATTTTAAACATTGAGGATTCCATGTAAGTATCAAGTAAAATTAGAACCGTATTAAATGTATTCCAGCTGCTTTGGGCCCTGAGGGCCAATGGTTGTTAAACTAGATTTACGTGCCAGTGTCAGCAGAGCAGTGGTCCTGTGCCTCAGAGTGGTTAACTCCGAGTTGGATTCAGGGTACTGTCTTGCTTTGCATCTCGTTTTTCTTTTACTTGTCTAGAAAGAGAGCAAAGCACAACTTTCTGAAGCATACAACCTGAATAAAGCACATATGCTGGAGAACTCAATCCTGCCTTACACACAGCTCCTATTTCGTTCTCTGAAACTTGAACCATTTCAATGGTAAAAGCTGCTCTTAGCTACTGTAACTGTAAAAGAGAGACAAGGGTACCACAGCTGAACTTCTGCCCGGTGTAACCAAGTGTGTGTCCCCTAACAGGCATCTGCAAAGAACTTTGGTTTAGCCTGGTTTTGCTGGTGTTGGTAATGACTCCTTTTATCTCTTCTGAAGGAACTGACTGTTTAACAAATGAGTTGCTGAAGGCATTTTGCTTGCATAACTGTAAGTGCGTATTAGAAGAATCCTTAGGAAAACTTAAGTGAATTACAAGAAACTGAATTGCTACTCTTATTTGTGAGAAGACTGGGATCTTTTTGGTGACAAAGTTCAGCGTACAGTATTTGATCATCTCTGTCCAATTTCTAGTTCCTGTTCAGAAACTGCCAGTGCAGATGAGACTAAAGCCAGTTCCACTGAAAACACATTGATCCCTCTTTGTTTGTGTGACTTGGAGGAAGAGTGTAGCTTCTTCAGCAGAGAGATGAACGGAATGAATGGAAAATTACTTACTCTTTTGCCTCCAGTTGTATTCCAGATGATATGTACTCCATATCGGCGGCCAAGCAAAGTGCCAGTGATTTAGCATACAATGCAAAACTGACTTAATCAAAATAATTCAGAATGCATTTCCCAAATTTTTACATACTTAGCAGAGAACTTTTACTTCCTGGAAGGGCATTTTGCTAAACTTGAGTGCGTGAGAAATAGCGTGAATGTTGTCTGTGTAGGGAGCCGATTGGGAGAATACTTACATGTACCTTAGTGGCATGTGCCAGATCCTTTGAAGTCAGCGAGAGGCTTTCCATTAAGTTCTAGTTCATGTGATTCTGAATTGGCCTATTCATTCAGGCTTGCAGAATGAACACCTAAAGTTAATAATTACTATTTGTATTTTTTAATATGCAGAGACCCCGGTTAGAGTGGGGCATTTCAAAGCCACAGATCTGTGCTGCTGAAAGGAAAACATTTATTGTGAGCCAAAGGATGAAAGTGTAATAAAGACTGAGGTACAATCGAAGAGCATTTTGCCTCAACGGGAAACTGTATTTGCAATTAGAGAGATTTGGGGCATTAGGAAAAAACTGTAAAAAGCTAAAACTAAATTCTTTACGTGGCATCAGTGGTTCTTGCCGAGGATTCAATTGTAATAGGAAGGAGAATGAGAAATTGGAAATGGGAACAGAGGGTTCCCATGACAAGTGATAGGGAAAATAAAAAATAATGTAAGTCAAGAATTTGCAGCACTGGAGGAAGAAAACTTGCAGGAAAAAATAGTATTTTGGAGTCTAGAGAATGAATGGAAGAAGTACAGTTTTTGAGAAAAATGATTTGCAATGAAAGACCAAGAGAGGAAACAAACAGCTCATTTAGAAAGGCAGAAAAAGAGGTAGCTAGATGAAACAGAAGGTTTCACCGATTACTAAAATTTGATGAAACAATCTAAAACTGACACATTAACAACTTAGAATATATTAAAAGTGATAGATCTGAATCCTGCACAAATGGTTCTTTTGATTTATTATCAGGTGATCATTTTCAAAGCAGGATTTTTAATGGGCAAAAGAGGTTTAGATCTTGCACAAATCTGCATGCCTGATGGGCCTGTATTGATAACAGTGGCCCATTTTTTTTATTCTAGATCAATTATCTTGCAAAATCATTTGCCCATCTATGTAAATAGAGTGAAATAGCTTTAACGATTAAGTAACTGTGGTTTATTCCTGTAGTGAGATTGTGAGATGCTCACTTAAATTAGCAAAGTAAATGTGATGGGGGAAAAAAAAGGTAAAAAAAAAAAAAGTCAGCAACTTGGAATTTAAAATTACCATTTAACCTTTAAACAACAAAGAGATTTAAGGGATTATAAATTACTAAAAATTTTGGTAACTGAAGCAGAAAACTGAAAAGTGTGAGTGCATCTGCATGGCTGCATTGCTGTGTGAGGAACACTCAGATTGAAAGACAGTATTACCCAGCAGATTTTACTGTTTGTTGTTTTTTTTTAACTGATGAACTAATGATTTCACATTAAATACCATTCTCTTTTAGAAGGAATTAATGCTGAGAGATAAAGTCGTCCCACTAAATATTTTCAAAGTTTCTTCTCCTTCTTTTGAATGCTTTAGCTGCAAGTTTTTGAGTTCCATCCAAAAGATTTTTGGTGTTTTTACAGTCTACATTAGCGTTAAAAACATTGGTATTTTGTTACTAAGTAGAAGTTGCATTAGATGATTTGTTCCAAGTGCCACGCTGGAGGAAGAACTGCAGGTTTCGTTCTACTTCCTAGACACAAATGAGTTTCCCCTCTCAGCCTAGTGGTGTTAAGGAGCAGGGATGCTAGTGGAGGCACGGTGCAATGCTAGGCCATATCCCGACAACATCAGGTGGAGATGTTCGCTGGCTGCTCTCTTTGGGCTGCAATAGGAAGTCTGGCCGCATTTTTCTCTCCTTTACCAAAGGGGGACAGGGTTGGCTTCCATTGTGTGTGTGTGTGTGGGGTGGGGGGGTGAAGCGCCTTCAGGACTAACTTAGCTACATTATTTCTAAATATGCTCTTAGCTGAAGACTAATGATTTATTAGCTTGAGTGAAAGTAATTTTCAAAGATTAGGAGAAGGTTATTTCCTGTTACAGACACGGGGGGTATGTGTGATATGTATAATATAGAAGGTACAAATGTATATATAATTTTTCAGACTGTCTGCCTGTGATGGTATCCATGTACAATATTGCTAGCTTCTTACTATTGAAAGTGTTTTTAACGGTACATCTAGTCTTGCTTTCCCCAAACAACAGAAGTGTTCCTGGAAGTGGGAGAGAAAGCACTGTTTCATCCCTCTATAGTGACAGCACTAAAGAGATACAGCACTTTTTGCTGGACAAAACTACACGTTTATGGCAAAAGTATACTGTTTTCATTGTTGTGATGAAGCAAGTCTCCATTTCCAAATTAAGCTGCAAGCATTAAAAGTGCACGTAAGAATAGCTCACCATCCTGCCTTGGCATTTTGTTTTTTTCCTTGATTATATCTTCAGGAAGAATTAACATTTTGATACAACATTTGTTCATGGATTTGCAGTGGTTAAATCAATAGTTAATGAGGTTCGTCGTATAATTTGAGCTTGTAGTTTGTTTATGCTAGACCAACTTTATCCATACTCCAAACAAATTATCTCTTATAATCACCAGCCTGAAGATAAATCTCTAAATGTTTTTCTGATGATAGTGCTGTGGTTGGCAGGTGTTAGAAGTGCCTCCCAGGGACAAAGATTGAAGATGGGCTTGTTCTCACAAATCCTTCAGGCGAGGTTGTTTAGCTTTCTATCCTGTCATCTGCAGAGGAGCCTTGTATGGTGCCCTGCTAATGAAATCTAATAGGCAAAGGTCATATATCTTTATGAAGAAAAATGCAAAGCTGGTGAGTGATAAATGTGCTCCATGGGGTTCAATGGACGATGCTTAGCAATAAAATCCATGTTTAAACAGTGTTTCAAATGGCTTGGCATATCTTTGTTTCTTATGCCTTAACTATTTTTTATAACAATTCTCATTACTAGTGATGGGATTAGATAAATACAAAAATAGTTGAATATGCATGCAAAGTTGTCTATATAATTAAAGAAATAGGTGGGGACTTTAAGTGGGTAATTATTTTTCAGTATTCATAGCATAATGAATAAGATGGCTCACATAAAAGTACATGGCAGTATTGTATTTAAATTTGGAAGCTCTATTGACTAGCAATAGAAGCATACTAGCTAGTGTGAAGATGTGAAGATTTAGGTAGATTCTAGCATCAGTTGTAAATCAAAAATGCCTCTGTCAAATCTCAAAATAAAAAAATAATAAAAAAAAGGGATAAAATTGCAGATAGAACTTCTAAAAAATGCAAGTCAGTGCCTTTAAGAATTTGCTAATCTGAAGTTAGAAGGAATTAAATAAACCAGATATTGTTGAATCACTGCTGTTTTTTGAGAAGTTACCAGTTCATTTGCTATAGTTATACTGCTGAGCTAAAAGACAGTTCAATAAATCAACTCAGGCTTGATGGATTCTACAAACCATTGCAATGAGTGCGTGGAAGAGGAAAGAAATCTCTTAGTATTCCCTCTTTGACAAGAGGGTATGCAAAGAGCCTGAATGGATGAATGGTTGATTAATTTTGCCAGAAATTTTCTTGACAGCCAGAAATGTGTTTTTGCGTTACCATGTTTGCATGGAATTATTTTGTAAGGTATGAATTATTACTTGTAAACTTACACCTGAGACTTAGCTGGCTAAAATAGACAGCTCCTGGTCAGTATATGTATGGTTGTGATCTTTCTTATGTTTTAATTCATCACTCTGGCAAGTCAGCCGTTTGCTTGTTACCACTTGCTAATCAGTCAACAGTGAAATCAAATATTGTATGTATGTGATTAAATGAACCTTGTAACTGAAGTGATAAGTTGTGTCTTTTTCGTTATTTTTTAATTGATTTACAAGTTATGGAAAAATCAGATGGAAGTTCTTAACCCAGGGTCAGAAAGCAGAATAATATAAAGGAGAATAAAAAAGTGTATCATATGCTATGTCCACATGACCTATTGATTAGTAAGACACAAAAACAGTGTTTCTTTTTCTCCTCTAAGTTTCTGAGGTAAATAACGTATTAGATTGTATATACTATACTGTACTCTAGTGTGGAGATTTTTCCTTTTCATTTTGTACATATTTTGTGCATATTTTGTACAGGTGATATTTGCTTATAAATGTGGTGCATAAGCAGGTCCCTGGATTCCTTTACTTTTAGGCTTTGGATACTTATACCTGTGGTTTCAAAATAAGAGACTTTCGTTTCCATGCAGTTTGCTCCAGAAAAATATGTACATACTTACTTCAGCCTTTAAAATGACCTGGAGGGAGTACATTTTAACACAGTGCAAGTACATTTCCCTGTAGCTCCCTACTTTCAGCAAAAGTCGTACTGTTAGGAGTGCAAGTTTTCTAGTTTGCCCCTTTAATTATTTTACAGAGGCAGAGTTTTAAAGACACATTTGAAAAAGGAGGTGGCATTTAAACTCGAAAATCACATCTGTATGTTGTGCTGTACTTTGTATTTTTAACAACTCCAAACTACTTATCCTTCAACTGCCAAAAATGCTGAAAAATGGCAACTTTGTCTTTATCAGTCATGATTTCCTTATTACAGAAAACATCCATCAACAATGAGACAAATTTCAAGCGCTTTGAATTTCTTCCCTTTAAGATGGAAATAAATAAGTGCTTTCACCTTTATCTCACTAGACTAGATGATGTACATCCTTTCTTTGATTCCCATGCCACTGCGAAGCCTTTTTTCTTCTAGATTTTGTGGTCACAGCCATCTAGCATTATCGTGTTGTTCCAGGGCACACCACAACGGTGCGCACACCATTACCTATGTTTGGTTTTGTCTGTAGGCTGTGCGCTTAATATTTATCTCATGCAGTAGCAGCAGCGCCTTAACAGGACTTCGTCTCCAGCCCTTCTGATCTATTACATTTTGCGAGTGTATGTGCACAGACCCCACCGGCACCAGAGAGCATTTTTGACTGCTGTGTTTCAAGCAGTTAGTTGTACACCTCCGCAGTCAGGGGAGGCTGCCTTGCTTGTGGATAAGAATTTGTGTTCCTTCAGGTGGGTGGCAGTGGTCACCGCTGAAGGCAGGTATTCCAGCCGGAGGAAGAATGTTCTAAGCTAAATGGGCCATTATGATACCCTGATGTTACATGGGTATCATAATGTCTCTTAAGATACATGGAGACTGTACCCCAGCTGCTAAATTCAAAGTTGTCTCAGCTAGGTCTGAAAATGTGGAATAATGGAACTGAAGTTTGGCTGTTTTCCTGAGCAACTTTTCTTTTTTTTTAGATTTTATGAATGAATCAAGACTTTCCAGTCTTCCCTGGAAATCGTGTGCTGTGCTAAATACATATAAAACGTGGACATCTTCACAAGTTCTAGTTAAAAACAGATTAAAATGGACAAGTCTGAATTTGAATACACAGAATTTGTACTTGTATCAAGTGCAAGTAAAACTTGTTTAGCTGTAATCTCAATTCATAATGAATGGACCATTGTTAAGACACACTGTCATAAAATGTACCAGTGCTGTAGAAAAGGCACTGTTTCCAGTGTGAAACTGGCTAAACACACTTTCATTGAACAAAGCATGATAATTTCTTTTATTATAGATGAATCCTTCTTTCTTCTTTGCTTTTTTTTTTTAGCTATTCTGTATTTAATGAAGATAATAGACTGTAAAAACACAGCCATCACCTATAGTAAGGGGAGTGAGATCAGTGCTAAACAGGCATTCATCACTTTATTCTATATGCAGTGTTTCACAATGCTATAGAATTTTCTGTTTAGATTTCCTTCTAAGTTAAGCTCGGGGTGCCTAAAGTTAAACATAAGGTGTGACTGGGATCTCTATAGAGCAGAGTAGCACAAGCTCTAGATGCCCATTCTCTGGCTCTTCAGTTTAGGATCTAATACCTATTTCCCTTTGGAAACTTTGCAACACAAAGAAAGCGGAATTAGCGGCTATTTTTGTTCTTTTCAGAAGACTGATAACTGTTGGTATAGCAGAGCTGCTATTTGGTAGATTGAAATGCACAACAGAAAAACGCAATCTTTCTTTACAGAAAAGATGGTGAATTTTGTATACAGTGTTTTCACCAGTGGTGTTGATACAAAAAAAAGGTAAAATAGTGAATATACTTGTCTGTGTTTCTGGAGTCTTGTAAACACCATACTGTTTATACTGGTTTTTCCATTTTTAATGACCTTACCTGAAAACTTTTATAAAAAATTGAGTCTTTTTCTGTGTTTTTGCCTTGTTTTTTTTAAAGGAGGGGGCTTCTAGTAATTAGCTGGATTTACAACAAATGGCACACAGACTGTTAGCTCTGCATGTGTGCTATAACATTGGTGTTTACCCTATTATACTGCAATTTAAGTATGTCATAAAGTTTTATCAGTGATCACATAGAAATAAACTGGAATGGAGAAGTACTGACCATGAAATATTAAGAGAATACAGTGTGAAGCAGTATGTATCGACTTCTGTATTGTGATAATTGCTTTGGTTGTGAAAATTTTAATGGGATACAGTGATATTCCTCATTTATATTTTGTGATGGTTGGGTATTTTTAGCAAATGAGTTGTCAGCAGAAAGGCTTCATTAGACCCATCAGGGTATCTGCCCATGAATAACGAATCCCAAACTGTACTGACAGTTTTCTTGAGCCAAAATGATGGAGCACCTCTGACAAAAGCCATATTGTGCTCTCCATGTGAGGAGTGTGAAGAACAAAAGAGACAGTTTGTTCTTAATTTGATCAGGTTAATATTGACACAGTTAGCTTAGAAGAATCAGAAGTGTGTGTAATGTACATTTACAGTGATCACTTGGGTAATTGGCTGTTGGCTTCATGAATCAAAAAGTGTTGCTAGAGACGGAGAAGTTACAAATCCTCTTCGGATATTTCTTTGAGATTTTTATTCTTTTAAAGGATCATCCATGTTTGTAGTCATGTTAACTATTCAATTAAAAAAAGAGATTTCTATAAGAAAATTGAGTTTCAGAGAAAGAAGTTCCACAACAATGTATAGCCTACATAAAATGGTACTTCTCAACAGAAATGCATAATAACTGAACAGGTCACGTTCAAAAATCCTTCAAAAGTCTGTGGATTTCTTAAACTTTCCGTTCTGTTTACCCAGATGATAAAAAATATTTGTCATTTCAGAATGTTCACCATGTTGTTATGTTGTAGCATTGTATAAACTATTTATACGCATTAGACAAAACAAATGCACAGTTTTATTACAAATGCTGAGACAGTAAATTTCTCCAGTATCCATATTGCTGTTAACTATGCATTTGTGTAGTTAACAGCATTTGCAAAATGTATTTATTACTAGATTCTATTTATTTCAAGTGTATTACATTTCAAGTATTCTTACAGTCCATTTTTTTTGTTATAGGTTACTTAGAGGGCATTATGACAACTAATAATATTTACACATGCTGTTTACCTGCTGTACACTGTATTAATCAATATTTAAGCCAGCACATGCTAATAAAGTAAGGAAAAGTAGTGTAAGAATGAATAGGTGATTGACCTTTGTCAGTTTGGCTGTATGTCAGTGTATTTCCTAGTAATACTAATTCATCAATAGCATATTTTACAGTACTTGTAATTAATTTGGGATGTAGCAGCTTAACTGTTGAAATGATTAGCATTTTTTCATTTCTCAAGGAAATGTTTTCTTTTCTATTAACATTTACAATACATGCAACATTCTGGTTGTTTACTTAGGTTAGCAAATTTGTGGAAGAGTCCGTATGTCTACCATGTCTTTCAATATATAGTCTTCGGAAATTTGTAAGAGCTTCTTGTTTGCAACTGTCTTTATTTATTTGAATGTTTGAATGCTTGTGAAGGGAGTATCTGAATTGTGGTGTTGGTACTAGTTTAAAAGAGTAAACTTTATGGACGTTTGGGGGGAGGGATGGAATTAAACTAAGTTTTAGAAAAAAATATTCCTTAAATTAGTAATATTTATTAACATTAATAAAATTACCTTTGCTTATTTTAAAATTAATAATTAATTTTATGTTTTGATTAATAGTCCAGTCAACCAAAAAAATTTATGAGGTAGAGTCATGATGCTGTAAGACATGTAATCTGATCTTGCTTTTATTCAATAGCTTAGTCATCAGCATTTTCCAGCAAATTTACTCTTTGACCTATTCTTTTAAGGAGGTCTGTTTGCCTCGTGTTTCATTTCTACTTAGTGAAGTAACTTATGAGAAACATTTATTGTTCATTATTAAAATGACTGTTGTCAGGTATTACGTGAATATTAATTGTTGCTTAGTAATAATAATGTGAGAAGCTTGTATCTTACTCCTCATGCCACAGAATGAATATGGTCTTGAGTTTTATATCTTTGCTGAATAATGACTTTTTGTCAGAGAGTTTTCTCATTGACAGGCTATGGGGTAAAGTAATAAATGGGATGTGATCAGCGTCATTTTGCTTGACTTGGACTGTGTTCCGACATGCCTTAATGACTTCCTCAGTATTATTGTTGATTGGATGTCACTGTAAAACATCTCTTGCCCTCTTGCACTTTTAAATCCACAAATAAGTTGCATGTTTTCTTTAGAGATGTTTTCTTTCAATGTGATGTATGGTGCTGGCACAACTAAACCTATTCCCATGCTGCTCTGAGCAGTCTCTCATCAGTTGATAGGGTTTTGCACCAGGCGGCGCTGGTCAATTATGATCCCAGTAGGAAAAGCATGCAAACTCAGCGAGGTATCTTTTAAAACGCTGTTTATTAAAGCTAATATTATAAGGAGAAAACACTATAGATCATCCTGCATCCCTTTAGGTGGTGGGAACCCTGAGGAGTGTAGCATTGAATAAGCCTCCAATCCATGCACAGCATGCTGGAGACACCCCGCTCATAGAAGAGATTTCCACCTTTTGGTCATTTTAGTTATTACAGGATTTTCTTACAAGGAGACAACTCCATTCCTCATTTCTGCTGTCAAACAGAAAGGATGTTCATATGAGAACTTGTTGCTGCACTTTTAGATAAAGGTAAGGACGCACAGGTGACGTAATTGCTAGTACCAAGTGGATGCTGCCTGCAGTTCGCTGGCCGAGTTGATTCTGCACCCAAGAAGTATGTGTAGCACAACATAGCCCAAAGGCCAAGCACAGAGAAAAAAACCTGTAGTACATAACTGATCTCCTTCTGCAGCTTGTACCCAATGGAGAGGGACAGGTAGCCTGCTCAGAGTTAATCTTTGTGCTTCTCTCAGTCATCAACATGCTGAGAACCTCAAGAAGAAAAAATACAGACTCAGAATAATAGTAAGTTTGAAAGCATGGAAGAAATGGAGAGAACCTCAAGTAGCTGGATCAGGTAATTACATAGGTAGTACAGATCCATTATTGTTTATATTAATGTGGCCCAGTGTGAAGCTCTCCAGTCCAATTGCTGCACCAGGGATACACACTTGGCAACTTCCCCGCTTACAGCAGGAGGCTACTGGGACACTTGCTGCTATACAAATTCCTCAGTGTTGCTCTTAATCATATGACACAAGTTAGCAAAAAACAGGACACAAGGCAAATTCAGGTTTTAGTACCTTCAGGGGCTTTACCATGGCCATTTACATCTTTAGTTCCTGCTCTGATTGGTAGAACTGACCTTTCATCGTAAGGCATTTGGTGCCACACCCTTGCTGTGGTAACCATTCCCACCAACAAATAGCTGCTAGCATGTGAATGCTGTATATTGTTCTATTCTATTCATAGTCTTGGTCTACGATGCCCTAGTGGTCCTTGGCCGTAAACTCTAGAAATATGCCTCCGGTTGTCCTGCATGCACATATTCACTCTCCAGTTGGCCATGGTTGTGACAGGGGAGTTCTCCCTTGCCATGTAGGCAGGTTAAAAGGTTCCTCCTTCAAAATACTGCAGAAAGCAGGACTTTTGGCACTCCCCAACCTACCACTTTGTGAGTGCCAAATGCGGGCTGAGATGATGGCAGATATTATTCAATGTCACTTTCACGAGGCTTCCAGTACAGTCACGTGATTTTAACAGAAAATTTCTAATTCCTTGCGTTTTCAGCTGATACAAGCAATATAGAAGATAAAGCATCACACAAGGCTTGAAGGCTGGTCATTTTTTAGAATGATCATTTATTTACCTTATGTACAGCCATAAAATACCTTGCAGACTAGATCCTTGATTGGTCCATGTCCTTCCCTGTGACCTCCGGCACTGGTGAGACCATACCTCGAATACTGTGTTCAGTTGTGGGCC
>NW_009198219.1:0-579 GCF_000690835.1 Fulmarus glacialis
CTTGAAGCGGCGTGCGAGGAACTTGTTCTTCATCTCGAGGAAGTTCCCCTTGGAGGCTTCGCCCTTGAAGGGTTCGTTGATGACCCCGAAGGCGCCGTCGTTCTGGATGTCCGTCCAGCGCGCGTAGCCGTGGCTGCGCGCTAAGGACTGTCACCGTGTCACCGCGTCACCCCGTCCCTCACGGTCCCCTCACCCCCCACATCCAGCACACGGAGCCGTGGCTGCGTGCTAAGGGCTGCCGCCTCGTCACCACCGCCGCGTCACCATCACCATGTCACCTTGTCCCCGGCATCGCCCCGACATCACCGTGTCATCATCGCTGTCATCATGTCACCTTGTCCCCAGCAACCCCTGGGTCATCACCCAGCCAGCGCACGGAGGCGTGGATGCGCGTTAAGGACTGTCACCACAGCACCGTCACCACTACGTGACCGTCACTACCACAGCACTGTCACCGCCACTGTCAACATGTCTCCACCATATCACTGTCGCAGAGTCACCGCATCGCTGTCACCGCATCAACCTGTCCTCAACGTCCCTCTCATGCCCCCCAGGTCACCCCCTGGCCAGCCGGTGGAC
>NW_009198219.1:1091-1573 GCF_000690835.1 Fulmarus glacialis
GCCCCCCGCCCCCCCCCCGGCCCAGCCGGGGGAGCTGTGGCTGTGTGATAACGACTGTCACCGCGTCACTGCCACCATGTCACCGTCACTGCGTCACCGCATCACTGTCACCGCATCACCCTGTCCCCAACATCCCTCTTACCCCCCACAGGTCACCCCCTGGCCAGTCTGTGGAGCTGTGGCTGTGTGGTAAGGACCGGCACTTGGGCACCCTTACCCTCTTGTCCCCAACATCCCCCCGACATCACCATGTCACCATCACTGTCATCATGTCACCCTGTCCCCAGCATCCCCCAGCCAGCATGTGACGGTTGGATACACGTTAAGGACTGTCACCACAGCACTATCACCACCACGTCACCGTCAACACGTCACCACCACATCACCGTTGCAGAGTCACCACATCGCTGTCACCGCATCAACCTGTCCCCAACATCCCTCTTACCCCCCCCAGGTCACCCCCTGGCCAGTCTGTGGCGCTG
>NW_009198219.1:2002-2427 GCF_000690835.1 Fulmarus glacialis
CCACCACCCCTCTCCCCCCCCCCAGGTCCCCCCCTGGCCAGTCTGTGGAGCTGTGGCTGTGTGATAAGGACCGTCACTGTGTCACCATCACCATGTCACCCTGTCCCCAACAACCCTCTCATCCTCCCCACGTCATCCCCTGTCCAGCGCGCGTAGCCGTGGCTGCGCACTAAGGACTGTCACCGTGTCACCGCGTCACCCTGTCCCCAACATCCCCCTCATCCCCTCTCCGTCCAGTGCGCGGAGCCACGGCTGCATGCTGAAGGCTACTGCCTCGTTGTCCCCAACATCCCCCTCGTCCCCTCTCCGTCCAGTGCGCGGAGCCACGGCTGCATGCTGAAGGCTACTGCCTCGTCACCACCACTGTGTCACCACCACCACGTCACCGTTATCACCGTCACCATGTCACCTTGTCCCCAACATCC
>NW_009198220.1:0-48750 GCF_000690835.1 Fulmarus glacialis
TGACATCTTCCCCCGGGCTGGGGCGGGGGAAGGGGCGCCCAGCTCCTGCGGCGCGGGCGGTGTTACATGAAAAATCGATCTCCTTGCAATTCGTCTGCTCTGTCATTAGGCGTCATTGTAAAGCTATTTCTCCAGAAACCACCGAAAGAGCGATTCTTGATGTTGGGAAAAACAGAGTGTCAACAGAAAGAGGGAGAAATTGGGGGTTTTATTTGGATAAAATGCAGAATGATACTCCTGTCGGGCGATTATTCCCACTGCAAACGCTAACTACGAAAACACTTCGCTAAGCCCTCGCTGCTATGTTGTCAAACCATTTTTTTTCCGCAGCGCCTCGAGATTAAGGTTACGTTAAGCAGCGTGCTGGTCCTCAGGTCCAGAGACAAACCGTACCGTCGGCACCCCCGGAAAGCAGCCGCTCCGCCTTGCCGTCGAAGGTAACGCTGTGCACTTGGCCGCCGTGGCCCCGCAGGCTGGAGAGCTGCCCAAAGTCAAGTGGCAGAACCTTAACGGATCCATCGCTGCTCGCCAGAGCCACCATACGACCTGAAATTAAGAGGGAAGTTATCGAGGTTTGCAAAGGCAGAGCGAGAGAGCGGCACTGGAAGTTTTGAGAGCGTTGCTTTAAAGACACCCGCATTTTGCATACTCCTGTTTTCTGAGATAAATTAGCAGGAAGTTGGAGAGATCAATAATAATAAGATTGGATTTCGGAGTGATTAAGTGAATCTGGAGAGCCTGGCACGTAGGAGCACAGCTATTTTACTTATATTTAGATACAGTTGTTCAGGGCCAGATTCTGACACACAGACCGAGCACCAGAGAAGTAGATGCTCTGCTGATACCTGGAGGTATCAGCATCAGACCATGCTCTTAACGCTGCTTTTCTTGGACAGCACTGTAAGAAACGAAGATGCAGGTTTTCAACTGAATTTCAGGGAGGTCAGGCATCTAACTGAACTGAGTGCCTTGCTCCCTTATATCCTTATGGCAAAAACCACCACAATGAAATTGTTAGTATAGAATTGGGCCTAACGATAGAAAAAATGAAAGAAAACCTAAAAAAGGTTCCAAGGAGTTCCCAGTTTCCGTGTGTTTATTTACAAACCAAATGGACTCAGTTTTCATCACTCTCAAGGAGGTAGAAGGTGTTTATAAGTTTATTACCTTCCTGCTTAAATAAAAGCAGAGGTAGCAGCTGGTAAGTGATAGTTTGAAGCACCTATCCAGCCACCAGATAAAGACTCTCTCCTTTTTGAAATTAACTATAATAATCATGAGTTTCACGTACAAAAAAAAAAAAAGAGGATCAATACATTCATTTCAAAGCCGATGTGGTCCTCCCAGCAACGGGATCATTGTACTGCCAGTCATGATCTAGGTCAAACACCTTTTTCTATTAGGAGCAAGTTCAATGTACCCTCCAAATCATTACAGCTCTTTTTATGTATCAGGATTTTCTCTCTGAAAGCAAAGCCATCACCAGCAGAGGAATAATTAATATTGACACTGACAAAGTCAATCTGGCACTGAGGTCATCATTTTTGGGAAGATTATGAGAATCGGGAGATACTTTGCTATTTTTAGTCATTCAGGTTACTCGCCAAGTAGCCAATGGGAACATATTGCCCAACAGAAATTAGTATGGAGGAATCTGTCCCAATTTTAATAATGTGCAAGCCATAGGGCCTTGGGTGTGCCTATGTGATGTATAGTTTATCCAGGGAATATATTGTCCCTCCATTCGAACTAATTCGTAACAATGATGTTCTCCGCTCTGCTCATCGAGATCCGATGGCTTCGTTTGACAGCCCGGGAAGTAAACAACTGCCATTTTCTCCATTTATCAAAGGAAACACATAGTCTAAAACATCTTACAAATGCGCTGAGAATATTTAATCACAAGTTATGCTTAGTGTGGTCATGGATATTTGTGCAAGAAAGGGAACTAGAAAGTAGAGCTAACCATGATAAATATGCCCTATTTGCAAACCTTTATAACTACCCGGCTTCTTCATCTAGAACAAAGCCTGACACAGCAAAGATCTGTAGGATGGATTAGAGTGTCCAAAGCAGCAGATGTGAATATTTATTATAAACTCTCTTCCAGCAAGTCTTTGCTGACAGAAGCATTGCATATGGATTTCACTTGCAGCCAGACTCTCCAGGCAATCGCTGGGATGACTTCTCTAGGAGCCAAACAAATGCCATTTCGCCCGGAGCCCTGACACCGCAACAGCTGGGCAGGGGGTTAATGCCACTTTCGGCTTCTCAAAACCAGTAACCAAGCCACTGGTTACAAAGAGAGAGGGACCAGAAGGAGAAAAGATTTGGACAACTGCAGTTCACTTCCAGCAAGTAAGGGCAGGACAGACTGATAACTGAGACAACAGCTTCAATGGCTAATTCACCCCCCCCGTCTGGCAGCAGGGCAGGAGCAGACCCCAACGCTGCGTTTTTCTAAACCCTTTGCTAGAGAAGTCATATGCTTGAAGCAAAACAATAGCACTCTTATCCGGTCAGTCCATGCCAATATTCTGACAGTATCGGGAAATGACAAAACCAATAGAAAAATAGAGAGGGACAATAAAAAACAACTAGCTAGGAGGTGCACGTGCCTTCATCGCTAGTACTCGCTGGGGAAGGGGTTTGGGTGTACGAGACAGCCCTGGAGAAGAACGATTCATTTCATATGAATTTTTGTTAGCTGAGTTATGTTGTGTTACTATCGTTGACTATGAGTACAGCCATTTCCTTGCTCGGGAGCAGCAGGATGCACAGGCAAATGCGTGCGAGAGGGAACGAAAGGGGAGGGGAACGCACAAAATGAGAACATCTCATTTCCGTCACCAGTTATGTCAACACTGATCTACGCGCTCATAACAATTTGCTCATTATAATGTAAATTTACTCCCTCCTTCCTTCCAAAAGGAGATGTTTCGTTTTGGAAAGAGGGAACAAATTGTGTTTTATTGCTCTTTCAAAATGTTCTCCAATTAGAAAAGCAAACAAAAACTATTACATAATTGTCATGCAAAGCACTGTTTTTATGAAGGATACTTACTTGTGCACTACAAAGGCACTTTGATACAACACTCAGAAGAACAAAAAAGCCTGGAGATAAATTTTTCTTCATACCTTTGACCAAACTGTCAGGTGAGGCTGGTCTATGCAAAGTCACTGAACTCAGCAGTTAACGCTGATTTGCATTGAAATGAACAGTTGCTGCTTAGAAGATGCAAAGCCTCAGAAACTCTGACCTCTAGGTCTCACAGCCTCTAGATCTTCAGCTCACGAGGCTTCCAAAGAACTCGCTCTGGATCTGCTGGTGCACCTCCCGGACAGGCAACACGGGGAGCTAAAAAGCAGCTTTGCTCTGGCTGGCCCCACGCCAGCCCTGAGCTCATCCTTCTTCCTCAAACTGGCAGACAGGAGTGATGACAAAGCACATCACTGCCACGACGAGGAGACCCTACAGTAGCAGCCTTTGTACTAATTACAGCTGATTTGCTGTTGCCCATTGCTAGAACGTAGGTACTAATTTTTCTGATGTACCCCTGTTATGTCCTTAGAATAACATAAGCTCTGACCATCTGGTCACTTGCTTCAAAAAGGATGCAGTGAGTTAGAAAAGGTAGAGAGAGAAAGGCAGCAAAATCAATGGAAGGTATGAACAAGGACATTCTGTGCAAGGAATCCTTAAGAGCGTTGACAAATTACCCGAGAAAAAACTATTTGCACACTAAAATGTACTTGGCTGATCATGCTTTCTCCATATGCCAACCTCAAGCTTCAGTCAGCCCATGATATCACCGCTGTTTCCCTCCCTGGGGACCCACAGAGAAATGCAGAGCTGAGCCAGACCCCAAACTACCAGCCAGGTGGTGTGGGTGAAACACGGAAGCTAGTCTGAATCCCAGCTAACCTGGGAGCTGCGAGGCAGCCGGAGAAGCTGCCAGAAGCAGCGCGGCATGGGACATGGTATTCTGAACGGTCACCTTTCTTCTTGGACGAAACTGAATTTCCTCTGAGCGATCAGTGCACTTCAGCTCCTTTTTTTCCCCAGCATTTGAGTAAGCTGCCGCTGTAGGTTTCCAGTGCCAGTGTCCTACAGAAAAAGAACTCTGTTCCTCATCTTGTGCGCGCTACCTCGCCAGGCTGCCGCTTCCAGACTGGCAATGCTCTTGGTTTTAGGCATTGATTAATTACAAATGCAGTGCTGTTGTTTGGGCTGCAAAAACATTTGGACTTAACAATAAAAATCACTCATGCTCTTCTAGGAAAACTATTCCTGGTACCAAAACCATACCCCTACATTTTTTTGAGACCAGAACTGAACCCTAAAATCAATTAGTACCTCAAAAGATGAGATTACTTTTAAGAGATGTACCCCACTTTGGAGAATGGGGTAATTAAAATGAATTATCTTGTATGGAAATCTGGCCCTGTAAATGTTCCAAATGTACACAAAGTTATGGGACTAAGAAAGGCCATAGCCATAAAGTGTCAAAACCAAGAATCTGGCAAAAAAAAAGAAGTCATTTTACTGGAGTCTCCACACTGACCTAAACATGTGAGCTTAAAATCAAAGTTACTGCATTCAGTGAAGCTCAGATATGTTACACACAAGTAAGCAACATGCTTTTTCTCATCTGCAAGGAACTTTGCATACCTGTGCTGCTACGTAAACACTAGCAAAACCAAAGCCACTCATGTGAATACAGTATGAAATCCATCTCCTAGTTTGAACTGGTGGATAAATTTAAAATAGTGCTGGTGTGTTGAAGCAATCTAATTTGTTACTATTTCTTCAGAAGACAAAACTAGACAAGATTAATTTGCTGCATTGATGGAACCAAATTACTTGGGGTAGCGGGAACAAAACCTGTACTTGTTGAAAGATAGTTTGACAGTTTATATTCCATGAGAGCCTAACAGAAATCACAGCCATGATTACCATCTTCTTTGTAAAAGGAATTTTGAGTGAAACTTTGCCAAGACCACATTAATTACTGCTTTACTGGTTTATGCATTCAAACAGCTGGAAACAGTGACATCTTTGGACTGGGAAAGCCTAAAAAGCAGACCAGTTTACTGGTATTAGGCTCTGACAGTCAATAAATGACGTTGGCCAAAGCCTTAAGACTTCATCTTAAAACAAGTCACAACTGCACAGGCTGTCAAGCAGCAGATTTCTCCAACAGTTGGAAACAGAGCCCTCTTCAGAGCGAACGCTCCAACAGACCCAACCTGCCCGCTTCGTCCCCGGCATCCCGCTCACGTTGCAGACTGCTGCATGCACACGCTGCTGTGTCCGGACAAACCACCGCCACCAAGCCTCATCGGCGCGCCCGTTACAGACACATTGAAGCGTTAAGCTTTTCTTCAGGCAAATTAACTTACAAATTATGGAACATTCAATTATCGAATACTCTGAAAATTCCTGTTTTAGCAAACAAGTACTTAATGTCTCTAGAGTAGCCTAGCAGCTTAAATGTTAATAACATAGTATTGTAACAAAACTCACAAACTGCACAACTTACTGTAGCATATTAGGCTGAGACATTCATGCTGATAACTAGCACTGTCTGTTATCTCAGAATAGGTTTTTTCCATAGACTCAGCAGCTAACATTAACTCTTTTGCTCAGACATGGAGCAGAACAAGGACAGTGAAAGATCGAAAACTCTCCCGTCTGCTCCAGCAGCTCTTGCTCTCAGGGCAAACGGACACGTCGAGGTGCTGGATTTGGACTATTGCTTCTAATAAAAGTACGGCAGTTATTTTAGACTTTCTTGTAAATAATTCAGATGTAGTAACTTTCCCAATTTAAAAATACTTGCACTGCCTAACCGTAAGCAAAGCATTCATCTTCAAAGACACAAACCCAGTTATTTCTTGTTTCATTAAAATTACAATCTTGCATGGATTTAAGAAATTTTATCATAACTGCATAGAGAAGCCTGAGACTATTACCAATGGCAGAGATGAAATAACATATCAAAGAAAGAAAGAAAGAAAGAAAAGCTTTGATCAATAAAGAAATGATTTTTATACACATCAGAACCAATTTAAAGAATTCTCTAGGAACAATTTAGATAGACAGAAATGCTTCTCAGCATTTATTACCTGTGGAGGGAATATTGATCCCATCCATTGATTTCTCCTATGCACGTAGAGCAGCATCTGGTTTTGTTGTGTGGTTTTTTCCAAGAAAGATGCCCCAAAGTGGAAAGTATCAAGAAACGACTTCTATTTTAAGGACTTACATTAATGGTTCAACCAATGCCATTACTCAGAACTTTTAAACTCTATTCAAGAATAGGCAAAATGTAATTTAGCTTATTTTTGGCATATGATTGTTAGTCAATGAAATATATTTTAAGAAAAGGGGTTTTTTTTGAATCCTTACTTACCAAAGGCTACTAATTCCTTACATTACACATTGTACCAAACATATTTTCTTTCCTGTTCCCTTTTTTAAAGGAATCTCTCTCCAAGATAATATTATGAATCACGCAGCCCTACTGGATTACATTCCCTCTGAATTAAGATCTTTTGTCATTACTGGAGCTGCAACCATTTGCACATCGTGACGATCACTCGACCTAGAGGTCTCCTAGGAACAGGGCACCTCTCAGGCCATATAAAAAGGCAAAAATACCCAGTCCCTGCCTTGAATAATCTGCAGTCTAAGTATAATTGAAAAACAACCAACCACAACAAGAAATACAGCGAATAGATCAGGGAGGACAAGGCTACAGATAATTATAAACTTACTTAGCCACGATCACGCTGCCTTGCCAGAGTTGAATGGGCATCCTGGCAGCAGGAGAGGACTTGGGTCTGAAGTCATGTCTACGCACCGCCCCACGCAGAGGTACCAGGCGCCGCTCCCTGTACAAAGCTAGTTCAGGTAGGCAGAGCACATCCAGAGCAGTATAGCTGTTTCGGTGCAGCCCCCAGCCAATACGACTTGCTTCTCAGCCTGGACAGCATGGCATGACAGTGGCCATACGACCTCCAGCTTCTGAGCTGGCATCACCCGTGCTGCAGAGAAACGCGAACTGGATGGGCTTGGATCCTTACCTGGGAAATGGGAGGAAAGCACTGAGTAGCTTTACGCCAGCTTATGATCTGGCCACCAGTTTTTACGTGGCATGAAATTAGCCGAAATTTTAATTTTGAGGAACCTGTCTGAGGGGGGTAGAAAGGCAGATGGAAAGGTTGCCAAACACTACAATCTAAGGTTCCTCATGCAAATGTTCGTGTGCTTGCCTAAATAAGAATAAATAAAATGCTTAACAGATGCTGCAAACTGTGATTGCAGTGGCTGTAGATAAAATTCTTCATTACTGTCGCACCAAGCAAAATGTTATTTACCAAGCAACTGATTTTACCGTAAGATAGATGATGTACATTTTTTTTGTTCTATAAACAGCTTTCAACAAATACAGCAATTATTTCTCGTCTTCCAAACGTACACTGTGTTTTGCTTAGGAATGCACTTTTTTGACATTGTTATAAGTCCTCCATTCTCAAATATGAATAAAACATCCTAAATATTCTTGTCTTGGAAATAATGGCAACCCCCTCCTCCCTTTGCCTTCCCACTGTGTTTGTTTAGATCTTTCATGGGAGAGGGCATAGAAGAATAATCTTGAGCAGGCTGTAATTCACTTGCAGCAATTTTCTAAATATTCTCAGTGATGGAGACCAAAAGGCAAGCTGGAAACAAGAGGAGAGATCCAACAGTCTGCTGATATAGGTGTTTAATATATTGGTACCTAAACAAAATCTGTTGTCATTCTCTAACGTAATGACTTTTTTTTTCCTTTCTCAGAAGTATTTAAATAGACAGAGATTTGGCAAAGTATATTAGGGAAAATTAGCTCATCTCAGTATGCACTTAAACTCGTGACTCACTTTATGCAGGTGAAGTCATTCAATTCAGTGTAATCATGTGCTTAAGTGATGGCAGGATCAGGGCATCACAAACAGATTCGTTATTGCAATAATGAGTAACAGCACAAGGTCTTATAATGAACAAATTCACTTTTATTTGGCTTTTAGCAGTACACTAACAGTTAGACCTTTTAAAGAGAAAGGCAGTTTTATAGACTGAGTAGGGGCATATAATGCAGGTCTCCTAGACCCAAGTATTAGAAGAAGATAGTAACGAAAAAGTTAAGTGCAGAGAAGTTTCTTAGACAAGTTGCTCAAGAGACACTTAGAAAGGTGGAAGGTGATTCCCCTGGAACACAGAAAAACTCAAACTCTGCAGGCAGGGTGTTAACAGAAATACAGATTTTCTCTTTAAAAATCTGCGTGTTAGAGCTTTGTCCTGGAGGAGAAGCGAGTGTGCGGCAGGATATGGCCTTAGGCATTTCCCTCAGAAGAGGAAGGGTGCGGAGTAACGTGCGGCCAATGGAAAAAGCGGGCTTCTCTTAACTTCTTACTGTGTGGAAATTGTGACCTGGATGAAGGGGCATTACTTCCAGAGCTTAAACAGATCGCAGAGCTCGACAAATCCTTTTTGAACCAAAAAATCACGAGAAGGTTACTCCGAGCAAAGAAAGCATTTATCTGATAGAAGAAAATCCTTTATATAAAAGAACTTAAAGCCTTTTTATAAGGATTTCTAGACCCAGACCATTAGTGTAAAGCTACCTTTCAGCTGGACTTGAGCTTGTTTATATTAGATTTTAGTTGGCCCTTTGGTTTGGGATTTTCAAAAATAGTTTCAAAACAAACCATCAAGTATTAAAGCAGAAACTTTTGGAGCAGAGTCTTCAAGATGTCAAAACCTTTCTGGATGATTTAATGAGGCATGCTTGAATATATTCAGAATATTTTCAAAAATAACATATTGAGAATCAAAGGACAACAATCTCCATCTCCTGTCCAGGACTGGAGGTTTTTTCATGAAAATTTCTACCAAAGAAGAGTATTTTTGTGCATACAAGAGGAACACATTTGTCTAGCTTTCAGTGTTACCTAGAATACCTATATGTGGGCACATGTAGGTCTATGTTTCCAAGTGAATCTACCTGGAGGAAAAAAAAAGGTGAGGAACAAGGCAGATGGCATTCTAGCAAAAATCCTTGGACTGCTACGGAGTGTGGGACCTCAGTCCCACTGAGCTCTGCCGAAATCTCAAATCCCAAAAGGCAGCATTTGGTTTTTTTATCGCCATTAAAGGGGAACGCGTTCAGCGACGCTGCATCACCGGGGAGCTGCCTGGAGCCTCGGCAGAGCAATCACCTCCTCAGCGCTTGTTGGTTGAGAAACTTCAGAGGAGGTGACATCAGTGATGTTGTTGCTGTAGTTGTGCTTGTGCTGCCTAGGGCAACAACGTGACAAAAATGTCGAATTTTAAAATGCTGCATGAGGGGAAAGCAATGGAGGAAAAGAGTAAAGATCAGTACCATCTGATGATCTTCAAAAAGGAATAAATCACCATAAAATTATCTGCGGAAGTGGCCAAGCTGAAGCTCTGCTTACAAAGAAACTTTCTGAAGGACTTTTTATGTGATGGCAAATGCTCCAGAGCATGGTTAAGGTTCACACTAAAATCTTATTCTGAAGAACAAGCTTTTCTCTTCTGTTAAACTTATATATTGAAAGCAGCATATCAAGTACTGTACTGTGTGTAATATTATCTCCATAATACACTAGCTGGTTTCTTGGTGTTTTAAGAGTCTGAGAGGAAAAAAGTCACACTTACGTTAAATAAAAATTTTCATTAAGAAAAATAAAACTTAGTGATGGGTTAACTTTGAAAAATTAAGTCACAGCAAAACTGCTGTCACCACAAATTGAAATTTATTCTTGTTTCTGCTACAAGTGAGGTCCCTGAATATAGATTTAGGTGCAAAACCATGATTTCCTCTGAACTTCCTACTTGACTGCAGCTGTATGTATTTTAGGCATCAGTATGTCTCATTTTTAAGAATTCAGTGAAGTTGAGCAATGTATAAAGACAAGAAATATTCCAGATATGCAGGAACATAGCTCTGACTAATGGAAACACTGTTTTAAAAGCATTCAGAGAATAGAAGATAACCTTTTTATTAATCTTCTATTCTATCTCTTTTCCCCACTCTCTATTTTCAGATGCCTGCAGTCATACAGTTAAAGCCGCTTTGATCCTCCTTCCTTTCTCAAACAACAAGATGGCTATGCTTGTGTTACAGAAGATGAGACCAGGATGTGAACAATGATTTATTTTTCCCTTGGACAGCATATGCATCATCCTTTCCATTAACTCTAGAGGAATGACCAGATGCGTAATCGTTTTTTGACACAGAGTGGGATTCATCTCATCTAACCTTGCCATCCCGAGACAAGCAGTTAGTTCATCTGAGCTCCTTCTGCAGCTACCAGTGAGAAAAACTTCCTTTTCAAAGGAACTCGCTCTAAAAGAGACAGCTATTGAGGTGACCGTCTCTGTGCACTGACTACAGAGGGACTCTACATAGCTCATTTTCAGACAGCTGAGGCAGGGTGAGATTAAATCCCACTCAAAACTTGCAAACAGGCACCTCAAAGAAATTTTCAAAAGGAATTCCCTAATTTGCACTGCTGGCAGACTTGTGTATTCCAGAGCTTCTGAAAATGTAACTAGGCACCTGTATGCATCACCACACGCTTAAATACCATTGCAAGTCGGACTTACATAGACAATGACCTCTATTAAACCCAAATCTTAATCATTTGGTGCAACTCCCATGCTGTGGCAACAATCCATAATTTAAGTAGCGTTTGGTAACAAAGCAGATCGTGTGCATCGTCAACATCTTCTAACCCTAGTAACTCTGAGGTAATGGACTTGTCTCTGCTATATTTCTAAGCTTATTGAAATGGACTGTAATTAGCATTTCCTTTTTTATACAAATCTCTTGACCCCAAGAGCCAGCTCTTACACCACAGCTAATAACCACTGCAGGTGATTAAAGCCCGAGATGAAGGTGGACTCAGACAAAAGGGTTTGCCCATGCAGACCTGGAAGCCAAACTTCAGTTTACTTCCAGACTTCAAGCAGGAGTCATGAAAATTACTACTTCAGAGAAAAAGCACTTTTGAGGAAAAATAATATTTATCTCGCTTCACTTCACAATGTTCTGCCTAAACGTTTTATCTCTGAACATGCTCCTTAAAGAGCAGTTCGGTGTCCTTATGAGCCCAGATCAGAGCAGAAGCTCTGGGTAAACACTGTTAATTCCTAATGCTTCTTGCACTCATCAGTCTCTTCTAAGCAAATAAGATCAGGAAACACTTCTGTTTTGTCCTTAAAGCTAGTTCGTTGTTACCATTATTATGTCAAGCTTAGAGGATGATCTAATGTCTGTGGATTCTGGCTTTTGTCAAGCAAAATCCTGCCCTTCGCAATGCTCCCTGGAGGGGAAGGCTGATGCCGAGCTGGTCAAAGCCCTGTGAGGCGGCTGGGAAAGCCCAGCCTGGCTTGTGCTGTCTGTGCCTCCCGCTTAGCCGGAGGTGACCCTCCTGACTTTTCCGTGCCCAGTCTGTCGTAGCTGTCTGGGCATTTTCTGTCGTGACTGGAAAGAGATGAGTGGAATAAAACGTGCTCTGAAGGTCCCCACTCTCCATTCACTCCAGAGGTAGCCCCACGACTAGCTTGAACAAATTATTTTTAGGTAGCCAAATAGATGGGTTCAATGCCCTCCTTAATCTTCTCAAACTTCAGCTCTCCCAACTCTTAAGTAGGTTTCTTTTGTCTGTTTATAAACTTTTCAGGATAAAAAAATGGCGATTTTTAATCCTAATCAATGCAATCACTATCATGACAATTTATGTGAAACAGTATTATAGAATGACTTGTATCTTTCCTCCCCATTACAACTAAATACTATTTTACCATGGTAGTAAAACCAGACAGACACACAGGAAGACTCTGAAAACAAAACAAACAAACAGAAGTAGAAAAACAGGCTTAATAAAATCTTCTCCAAGTAAAAGCTCAAATAAAGAGTCTAATTTTAACATAAGCATGTTAACATGTTATTGTTAACAGCAGCATCTCTGTTCGGCTTGTTCCCTTACCTAAACATTCCTATTACTGTCATTTCTCAGGGTTGTCATATTCAGTGCCTTGACAGCACAAACACTATGCTGTAAAATCTGTCAAAGAGGCCAGGTGATTTCCTACATCGGCTGACACTTGCAGGTCTTTAATATCAGGCTGTCAGAACACCTAAGAGAAAGGCGGGTGCTTCCCTGTTCTGTGCTGTTACTGTGACTACCATCACACATACTTTAATCATTAGCCTTATACTACTATGAAATCCTGACTTTTATGCCCTTGGAGTCCCATGCTAGAAAATGCTGCTGGCATAAATCTATCGTAGAGGTTAGCTGGCTCACTTACCCATGGAGTTATATTTGTAAACTGCAGCCTTTACGTTTTACGAAGCTTATATAGTTTTTTTTAAAACTTTCTTCTGTGACTTTTTTTTTTTTTGAGAGGGGAGCTGTAGTGGGTGTAATGATTATTCAGTGACAGGCGTAGGTGAAACTCAGCTGCTTAAAATAAACCTCTCTATGCCTGGACCATTTTGTCTTTAGGTATACTAATGTAGCAGATGAGCTTGGTGGGCAGTAAGTTTTCCGTAATGCCAAACTCCTTTGATTCGATATTGAAATGAAACCAAGAGAAGAACAACAAGGATAAAGCAGACCAGAACAGTCGACGACCTTTAAGTGTTTATGCACTCACTTCACGGGTAGGAGGGTATCTGTATGCCTGCTCCTGCTCTGCTGTTGTCCCCCAGTGACGCTGTACGAACTAGTTCTTGAGCTCATAATGATCCTGGGATAGGCCTTTTTGAATCTCTCCTGTTTTAGCATTCCACTTTGTATCAAAAAAAAATTAAAAGCTGGTAAAAAAGATTTTATAGCCCCCAGATCATCGTGCTGCCCTGAGATGTAGCAGTCTCTGCTATTACTACCAGTCAAATTAACCACACAGTGTGGCATGGATCCACAGAAGCCACGTGGTCAATGGATTTAGGATTTAGGCAACCCCACTGCAAGAACTAAAAGTGTGATAAGCAAAGCACATACTTCCAGGTGGTATGAGTCAGGTAAGCACCAGAAACCATAGCTGGATCTTGATGTAGCTTTAAGTGACTGTATTGATGCTCCAAGAGTTTCTATTCACAGAGAGGGGAAAAAAAATTTAGGTCTTTAGTACCTTAATTGCCAAAGAACATTTGCTGCAGGAACCTAATAACTTTTATATACACGAATCCATGAACACCCTGCAAGAGCATTAGAGGAGAATCAACAGACTTGTGGCTGAGGCAGAGGTAGGGCAAGTTTGGAGATCAGTTCCAATAACTGCCTGACCGCCTGGCAGTACACGTCATTTGATTTCCCTGTGCCTCAGCTCCACATCTGCAATAGAAAGCGGTAACACGACTTTGTTCAGCTTATCTCCTTAGACCGACTGGGGCAGGAACTTTTACAGCTTGCCCAGTGGAGCCTCTAGGCATTATTAAAAAAATCATAAATAATAACAAAAGTGTTTACTACTGTAAGTCAACAGCAGATCTGGCTACGTGTGCACCATCAATTGAACCATGGGAGATAACACACAGTGTCACCTCCTTGGGCTGCTCTGCTCCCACCGGCTGCCAAATTACTCTCACCTCTCGCCAAGTAATGGCTAAATACTGTAAGGAAATGCAGTCTGGCTGCTATTGCTTACAGTAATGAATGCTGCTGTCGAGTATAACAAATGTTGTATGTCATAACGGCATTTATGACACTAATACTGAATCACTGGATAGCATCCAATAAAAATCTATGGTGAGGTAATGGGACGTAGCTAGAGAGTGTTGAAAAGGCATCCTGAGTTAATATGGTTCTTATAGTTTTGGGTATACACCAAATATCTTGTAATACTACACATAAGTGATAGCTAAAAAACAAAAAAGCTCACTGTAGGATACATTAGACTTTTTGCAGATTTATGGTACTTTGAATGCAGCTCCTTACAGCGCTCCCTGCCAAGGTTTTAAGCAGGGTTAACACTTTTGACTATTTTGTGGCATTTCCTATGTTTTAAGTGTCTGAAATACATGAATTGTTTTTCACTTGTTGTCCTGGACTGACTGCTACATTACTGCTTTTATTCACAGTCAAAACCTCCTTTTAATTCTTTATGGGTTATTCATCCCTTGCCTGAGAAACCAGCATAGGTCAAGTCTGAATGAGTTTGTCTCAGACCCTGCAAACTGACTGCTCTTCAAGCCTAGGTCCATGACGTGTAACAGTTTCCAAAATGAAAATGTCCTACTAGACCCAAGTAGTCTTTAGTATATCAGGTTAAGATATAAAATGTGCCTTGAACTGTGTTCCTTTTCCTTGAACTTGCCATTTGCAATACTACTGATTGCTTAGAGATGTTAGTTGCTCTCTCCTGTGCTCGCGGAACCAGTTACACAATAAAATGATGGAGGTAGGGCTTTGTAAGTCCAATCCATCCCTTTCCTAGGACTGCATAAGCACGGGTAGGTTAAATTATTTTCATTTAAATCCAGGTTTCCAAAGCAACCCTGTCAAATAGAGGCATCCACCTTTCATTTGCTGGATGGCTTCAGCTAGTATTTAGGCTGTCATGGTCTCCAGAAGAGGGAAGATTGCCGTCTTCTCCACCATTGTATTATCTTTTCTCACTGCTTTTTCTACTTTTATATTCTCGCAAACCCGCAGTGATAGGAGGTAATTCTAGCTTGTAAGGTCTTAGAAGAATAGAACGCAAGTCCCAGTGTATATCTTTCATATCTAAATATGTAATTTTCTGCAACCTTCCTGTCTCTTTCCAGTTTACCCCGAAAAGCTCCTGGTGAGTACCTCACTGTTCTCCCTTTGAAAACGTACCCTGTGCTCTAACAGCTCCTCTCCTTCTCGATCGATAATTTTCCTTCTTCTTGTACTGAAGCTCTACATCTACCTGCAGGTGTTGTACCTACTCTTCTCCTGACACATTTCCCACTCAAACCATTGGTTTGCATTTTTTTGGTGAGTTACATGTCCTTTTGATGATTTCTAAAAAAATCTTTTTCATTTAGCTTTCTAACCAGCATATTAATGCAACTGGGCTTCTGTAACCTCATAGATTTCTAAACCATCTAAATGACTATTTTGAGAGGACAAAAAACGATCGTACGGAAAATCACTTATAAATTCCATTGCTCCATGCAAATTTTAAATGCTGTTTTAAATCCCTTCTTTATTATTCTTAATTAGGAAGTTACTTATTAATACTGTACTGACATAGTCCTGTGTGGAACCGGAGCTATTACAATGCCCCATTTTCACTGTCAAAGCACAAGTCTTACTCTTGCAGTGCCTTGTATTTTGGGACAGCACACAGACCCAGGTACCAATCCAAGGAAAGCTTAGGCTATACAGTGGGACAGAGTCATCAGCCATACCTAGCCAAAGAAACCGCCAGCCTTTGTCTTTTCTCTTCATTTACACACAAAGCCTCGCAACATTTTTCTCTGGTAAACAAGAAAGAATGATGTTAGGGCAGAATTCCAGGAACTTATTTTCTGTACAAGGAAACTGTGGGTTAGGTTGTGTTCCTCCACATTGGGAGAATTTTTGTTTTAAATACTCCATTGTAGTCCCGTGATTCCATTCCCAGGGATGCAGTTCTCTTTCATCTGGATTCTCCAGGGGAATGGATGATTCCATAATGTAGTTAACATTTGTTCTTAACTTCTAATAACCTCTATGATTAAATTAATCTGACATTGCCATTAGATGATACTTTTATTGTGTCTATTCTTTCTTCCCACTCTAAGTGAGCCTTCAGATCTGCCTTAGAGTTAAAGCTGCAAATTCATGTAGCTTCATTAAATTATATTTGTTTTAAAACAGGGTTCAAATCTGGTTCTAGATTTTCTTAAAAGCTTGAGATGCTCAGGACTGAGGTTTATATCGCAGCAACGACTGAAGGGAAAAACCAGCCTCCAGTTTCATATCCAAACTCTCTCTGAGTCCCATATCTATCTATCTATCTATCTCCAACGGTTTGATTCAGATTCAGCTCCTATTTTCCTTATGCAGTACTAATATCTTTGCCAGGGAGTTAGTTTGGTTTCACAAGAGCTTTAGCAACATAACTAAAGCTACCATGCCAGGCTGCATAAATGGAATTTCAACAAGTACTTTTGAACAGAACCCCTTCCCAAAATTGTTTTTCTGTAATTGAAAAATGTCTTTCAAATGGAACCACTTAGCATAGCTCTGAACCGTATCCAGAATGGTCATAAACTGCTGCTCACAGGCTAAGGGCCAAGATTTTAACTTCAGATATAAATGCAGTAGCAGATGCCAATACTGCTAACACTGAAATCTGGCCTGATAAGCTTGATTTTAAAGGGTTTGTTGCTTTGTTCTCATTTCTGCTTGTAAAATCAAGGAGTGTGTTGAAAGCAGAGCTCAGATGAAATATTCTTTGGGAAAACTCACCATGAAAACTCTATCCAACCCTGGCTTCTGGTCTGCCTCAATCTTATCATAACGCGGATAGCTTGTAATGGAGCTTTCTTCAGACTCCCTTATTCTTTATGAGCAATAAGTAGGTCAAGAGCCTCAGCATTAGCTCCAACTCCTTCCATCAAAACATCCCAGCTATATACACTTTCATCACTTCTTCCATGACATCTCCAGTGAATCACCTTCAGCTCTTTCTCACAACGTCCTCCCTAAGACGTACCGCTCTCTCATTCTGCCTTCCCCATAGCAAAACACTGCTGCTGAGATCATCGTTGTTAACTATTCTCACCGTACCACTCTCAATCGCCTGAACTCCTCAACTACAGCAATTCAAACTTCTTTCTCCAAAGACATCTCATTCATCTAGGTTTTTTCAACTTCCTCCTTTCCACCTGTTTAGCTTTCAATGTCTCATTTGCCTGATTCACCCACAAGTCTTTATGCCGAGAAGTTCCACGACTCAAATAACTTATCGATGCTTTCTTCAAAAACACAGAAGACTTGAATAAGATCAATTGAAGCCACTGATGTCAAATTTCCTCAATCAGAAAGCTGTTCAGCAGAGTTCCTTCTGCTTCAGCAGAGGCACCTGTTCTTCAACGTTCTTCATGCTTTTGGTAGTGGCTGTTAAGAAAACAGCCTTCCACGGGACTTACTGCAAATTCAGAACTCTGAACAGGGGCAGACACTGTAGATGGCTTAACAGGTAGAAATGTGTCAGCAATAAATCAAGAAGGCAGGAGAGAGGGGAAAAATGCCTCTTATATTGTATCAAGCTGTTTATTCTTGTTTTACCCCAACATCAAGAACACAGCTCTATGGCAGCAACCATGCCACCTCTTTTACCTTCACTCCATCTTGATTATGAGGGTACAACTTAGATTTTCAGAATGACTTAGGGCACCAAAGTCGCAGCTTCTGCTGAAAGTTATTTTGATTCGGCGTCCAACCCTCAATTATATTTCTGGTTAATACCCCTGGTGCACTAAGAAAGAACCGTCCTAATTTCATTGCACAAGTGATGCTTTCTCTGAAGGATGTACCACTGGCCTGCCCGAAGACAACAAACAAAATAAGGACTTCGGTGCTTTGCAGTTAGTAATCATTTAGCAAAGAAATAGAAGTTTCAAAAAGGGATCCAGCCTAAGGAAAAATCTAGTTTCTGTATTTACTGCAGCTGTTCCTGAGCTAATATGTCTGGGATAACAAGGGTGAGAGCAAACATATGATAATGACTAGAAATAATTTGATCTTATCTGTTTCTCTATCCCTACTGGTGGAATATTTTGTTCCTTACAATCTTGTTTTTGCATCACAATAAATCATAGGTAAATTACTGATTAAATCTGAGGTCCTAAAGACACCAAGTAATTGTAATAACTAGTATTAGAAAATCATTTAACTCTTAGAATCTACTGATTAACATATAACTCATGTGATTCTTTTTGTTGTTATAAATACAGTTTAATTTAAAGATAATCTTCTAATCCACTGTATTAAAAAGCAATTACGGCAAGAGTGCATTAACTAAGAATCAGTTGCACATCCCAGAGACGTAAACAGATCCAGGACTTTACTAGAACACATTCACATGGAGGTGACTGAGCAACTGGGGAGGCCATCAGTTAATCCACTTAATTAGTTAATGCAATAGGATTTAATTTGCTAATGAAATTCAGAAAGTTGTTGGATACTGAAAACATGCTGGCTTGTGAACACCAACCACAGAGCTCGCTATCACACAGATACTCTTCCCTTCGTTTGCAGATGTGGTATTGCAGTGGTGAATTGGTTATGTGCAGCAGCGACACTGAGAAAGGCTTTTCAGATGCCCTTTTAGTAGAATTTAGAAACTGAGATGCTGGAAGAAGAAACAGCAATCAAGCCATCCTATGCACACCACCAGCAGAGCTTCTGCAGGTGTCTCCTGGCCTGTATGAGATACACTGACACTTCTCAGGAAGTCTGGAATCATTAAGTCTAAAGTTTTAGACAGAAATGTAGAATCCCCTCTAAACTAAAGAAATCAGGGGGAAAAAAGAAGAAACCCACACAGACAGAACTCCATTGTTTTGGATGCTAAAGAGAGATTCTGCTTAAAAATTAAAATCACATTTTCCCTTAGTACCTGAATATCCGTAATTCAAATACTTAAGTCAGCAAAAGCTGGTCAGTATTGGATCTGCATGAACAGAAGTAGTCAATGGCAAATTCAGGATTAGGACCTGAATCTGCTTCTCAGAACATTAAATCATGTCAGAAAACCTCCTTTTGAAATTGTCTTAGTGCTACACGGATCAGTTCTCATCACATTGGCTGCCTCAATAGGACGCATGGAGTAAGACTTTAATTTCTCTGAAAGGCACGGGCATATTACAAATGGTTAGCATCCTCCATTGCCTGTATATGCAATTCGTATACCCATTTGTCTTCTGCACAACTATGTTTCAATCTTATTTTCATTAGCAACTTGTACTGTATTTAGATTAATTATTAAATGAAAAAATAAAAATTAAATGAAAAAGGATTAATTTTCATTTATATATGGTAAAGATGAAAAGCTTGCAAATGGAGAAGTATAATTCCCTCATTGAGGGTATTATACTCACTGCCTCTCAGAGTATTATAAAGCCACACATGCTCAAGCACTGAAGTTCTTCAGCTGTATCTCAGTTAGGTAAAACAATGTTCCCTTTTTGATATCTTCAAGCTGCAAGCTTTAGGTGGTCTGAAAACAGAACGTGGCCCCAGTTGCTTTATATGATTTATTGATATTAGCTGTATCTCACTAATCTGCCCCATGGAAAGAGAGAAATCTCCTTGTTTCAAAGTCAGACCTATCTGGAGAGCTGACTTTTCATTGTTTAAAAGCCTGGCCTAAGTTTGAAGTATGACAATAATTAAAAGAAAGCAAGTCTGAGTAGAGATTTGTTGATGTATACTAACGATTGTTTCTTAAACTTCAGCTCACTCTGATTTTATAGTAAAGGCAAGCATAGAAACCTGAAGCCATTTCAAATTAACCTGGTTTTATCTGGACTGGTAAATTATTTTTAAGTGTGTAGTATCAATTAACAGGAATAAGCTGCTCAAATTGTTTCTGGCAGAAGAGGAAACTTCTGTTTGGAGGCCACAGGCACAAAAGATAAAGAAGTGTATCAAATTAAGCAAGAGGTCACTTGTGAAAGAACAAAATACAGGCAATGTTAAAAAAAACAAACTATGGTTAAGTGAGTTGAGGCTAGACAGGAGCTAGGCTCTGAACAGCAACAACAGTGCCAAGGATAGGATAGGAGAAATCCCATACTGGAAGAAATCAGAAGTTAATTTTTTCTTGATGAATGCCCCACAACATTGTGGCTATGAACACTGTTGACACCAAAGGATGTCAGAAAAAATTAAGCAAATAAGCAATGAAAGAGTAGCTCAGAATTAGCATTTTTATGTGGGTTAAAAGGACATGGGATGGCAATTAGAGGTAGCTGTGAGGCAGAGAGAATGCAGAGGGGTGTGCAGCTAACAGGGGTTACCTTCTGATGGCCGCTGCTGGCTGGATGTAGGAGAAAGGCAACGTGAGGAAAATATCCAAATATCTACGTACAAGTGTGTTCTGAGACCGCTGGTTCTGCCAGAATTCAAAGCCATTACCTGGTTAATATAGAGTTTTTGGAGGGCGTATAATTTGGTTCAGGGAGCAAAAATGAACTAGAGATAGCTCTATTCGTAGCTGGAATATGTCACAGAGAAAGAAAGAAGAAAGATCCAAAATGACAGTCACCCAGGATCACCCACGGGGGACAGTGGGGTGGGCTGGGTTTCCCCCAGAGACGACAGATAATTCCCGCTGCATTAGGTTTCTAGAGTGGAATGAGAAACTGCATTTTTGCTGATTGATACTAGTCATTAGAAAAGTAGCTAAGCAGAATCAGGAAAGAGTTAGGAAAAACGGCTTCCCAAGTAAGCGCAATGATATCCTGAGATGAACCATGAATCGTTTGCCCATATGTTCTTGCCATCACTTCACGATTCAGCGTTCCCATTTCCCTCCCATCTATTCTGTGATTTCAAGACAAAACAAAACTAAGACAATGTTGTGAATAAATCCGATTTGCTTAAAGAACAAAAATTTTCTCATCCTCTTCGTATGTGGCTGAGCTTTATGAGCTGCATTTATATTGCCTAGTTTGCACGGTCTGGGGCCAATCTGGATGTTTTTAAGTAAGAGTTATTCATTTAGCAGGAACAGGTAATTCACCAACTATGTGAATTGTTTAGGCAAATTCCCTGCACTATCAAAGCTTTTGCTTCTCATATGCTTATGCAGCTTATCTATCACTCTTTGAAATGCACACCTAGAATCTTTCACTGCATCCTGACGACTAGAAACCTACAGCTGGATTCAAAGATTATGACATCAGAGGCAAAATACCAGCATCACAGAGTCCTGAAAGTCATCTCTCTCTGTTCCCACTACTGTTAAGCTCCAGATTTCTGATCTTAGGGACCCGATGGAGAATAAATACATGTTTTGTATTTGATTTACTTCTATGTTATTAAATCTTGTTTGTGCTTCACCCAGGTACATATAACAATGTGAACTTATTTCACGCCACAATGGATCACGTCATCAAAAAAGTCATTATTCCCATTGGAAATACTGCAGTTGCTTGCAGGCTTGGGACCATATGATATTCCTGACTCAAGATCCTGTGATGGGAATGAAATTCATAGTAAGTTGGTAATTACATCTGCTCCTATACTGTGAAGATACAGGCACTCAGAGACAAGCATGTCAATACTCTGTGTTTATATTTTTGCAAGATCAGAGAAATTCAATTTTATTCAGCTATCTCCCAGTGACTTTCTGCAACTATGTATCGCAGAACTTTTTTCACTTTTTATTTTAAAGATAAATTGCTTGGTGCACTATCAAGGATACTTAGAATTTAAGAATAGAACCTATTAGTCTGTCACTCTTCCAGAAACCCAGACCTTGAAGAGTCTGAAGAAGAAGTCTTTATGTGACAGCATAATAAGGATGTCAGGCACCCTCCCTCCTCCCCCAATCTTCTTGAACGACATTTTCCCCAGCAGGGAAAATTAATACACTTCAAAAGTTATAACATGCCGGAAAACATACATCAGCCATCAGCATGATTTTCTAAAATGAAGCAGTGTGGAAACCACATTCTTGATCAACTTTCATAAACCAGATCTCTTCCTTTTTCTAATAAAAAAAAAAATTGGAAAAAAAAAGCGCTTCATAATGCTTTTACTGTGTGGCATTAGCTTTGCTAGTGAAGTGTGGAATATTTTTCTTCTTATGTTATTAAATTTCAAAGACATACTCCTTAGGGCTTGTCTTAAGTCTGTCATCTGTGCTGCTAGTAAAGACTCTTAACACTTGGACAGCTCCATCCCTCCCCTTGGATCCCACCAGCAAATCAATCAAAATGGCACCACCTCTCTTCGATGCAGGCTTTCAGCAGCGTGCCAGAAAATGTTTATATTTCATCACCGCTTAGCTGGCTTTTGTCATCACTTGAGAGTTGTCTGTATCACTTAGCAAGAAAGGGACGCGCACAAAGGGATTAGTTATCTCCTTTGTGTCAGAGGAAGCGCGATTATGTTATTTGATCACAGCGAAGAGAGCGGCTGGTATCTTGCAAAGGATGGAAAACAGAGAAAAAGTTAGGGAATTTAATGAAGGCAAAATAACAAGAGAAGGAAAGAAAAGAGAACAAATAAAGAGAAAACGGAGATGAATATAAATAAGAGGAAAAAGATAAAGGATTAAGGAATATGAATCAAGAAAATACTATGTCAACAGGAAAAGTAAACATGCTAGAAAAAATAAATTGAGATAAAAGGAAACAACATGAAACAAACCTAGCAGATTCAACTTTAAAATAAGAAGCAAGGTATCATTATTGATGTTCTCCTCCCCACCAGTACCTTCTACACTGTTTTCTAGGTGTGTGCCGAGAGGTATATATAAATTATTGCCCATCAGTGGAATGTCTGAAAACAAAAGACAAACATCATATCAGGGAGAAAAGTGTACCATTTTCTGACTTGCTGATGATGGGAAGCTTTCATTTCTGGTATTTCTAGTTCAAGCTACAGGGCAAGCTGAAAAGAGATGTCCTTGACAATGATTCATGTCAACAGAAAGGGAAAACATTCAAAGCACTTAGATGTTTGTGTCACTGACCTGCCTGTGTTCAGGGAAATACTAAGACTCTACATAGCAAAGCAGTTCCCCCATTAGCATCAGGCATGTGATGGAGAATCGGGAACTAGGTAAGAAATCCGTGAGCAATCCAAGGGTCCAGAATTATATCAGAGACTTGCCGTGAAAGGGCTGAACCCAAGATAGGAGTCTTGCAAGTGAAATGATAAGGTCTAGAATGGTGTTAAAATGAATAGTTCAAATCTGAGCTTACAATGTCTCAGAGCCAACGCAGCAGAACAAGACAACTACAGCATCAACTAAAGACTCAAAAACCCCTCCGAACGCAACTGAATTGGACCAAGTAGATCCAGAAGCATCTTTGGGGAAAAATTCAGAATACCGAACGGAGGATCCCACTGACTGAACGCAAAGACCTAGCTTATATGTATTTCAGAAGAACTGATCAGTCACAGAAAAAACAAACGCTGGCTTCACATGGTGTTTGAAGTTGAGAAGGCGACTGGTGGTTGGTAGCAGTTTAAAGCACTGCCAGTTTCCTGATTAGCTCCCTTAGAAATAAAACAAACAGAGATGACAGATGATGATGTCCCTATCACTGAGCAATAGTTTTTGCTACACAAATCATGTTATTTTCTGTTTAGAGGAGGCAGCACGGTTATATCATTAAAAGAATTGCTGACAGCTTCTGTTATTAATGGTCCCAAATGTGCCTCCTGCCATCTGTGATGGGCAGAAGATAGTAGCAGGCAATGATCTGCATTGAAGTTAGCTTTCCTGACTACTACTTAATGAAAGGCAGAATTTTTTGAAGAACAGATCTGTTTCTTAGGGGCCCTTAAGAATGCTCTTGATCTGAGTCATTTGCTTTGTAAAATATGGTAATTTCACAGGGCAGAGCCACTATTCTAAGGAGTAATGATACAGTTTGCACTTATGAATGCATTTTCGCTACAAGCAAGTTTGGTGGGAATTGACTTTGCTATCGGTACAGCAAACCAGAACTAAAGGGGTTTGGCAACCTTCAGAGAAATAGCCTGACTTTGAGGTAGCGCTGCGTCTGTTTGCGACGGGGTACAGTCTCTGTTCATTCCAGTTGAGTGTTTGTCCAGGATGCCAGGCATAGCCCCAAATGGACGTGCTGGGAGGGTGCAGGGCTGCTCTCCCCCTCAACCTTCACTCGCTGGCCTTGTCGACAAACAGCTTTTGCTATAACTGCAGTTTGGGCAGTGCTGGGGTTAAACGTTTTCATTAATTTTCTTTTCCTTTGCAATTTCAGTAGGCTTTTTTTTTCTTTCTGGAAGAATACATTAGTCAACCAAGTTGGGGCTAAGATGGCAGCCCCAGATTTCTTGCATCAGCTGTCTAAAATTTCAAAGAATCAACTTGAAAAATGATCAAAAAACCAGAGCAAGCTGCAAAATTATTTGGGTTTTTTTTATAAATCAATAGAACCCAACTGATTCGGTACTTGATGATTGCTCTGAGCATTTCTGCAAGCACAATGGGAGAAAAAAGCATGTACAGGACTGAATTTCACTGACAGGTCAAGTGCCAGCAAAGGTGGCTTTGCTGGCAGGCTAGTTAGATCTCCAATTTATCCAACATAATGAACACATATTCTCTTTCCATTCTAAACTGAAATTATAATCTATCTCTGAACAGAAAAGTTTCTCAATCCTCTAATTTACAGTCCGCTAAATACTCAAAATGTATTAAGCTTTATAATGTTTGTAATGAGGTTCTAAACATGCTAAAAACTGTGTCTTTATAGAAATCTTCAGGTGCAGCATTGCAAGCTGATGACTGGATTTGCATCTGCTTTGGCTGTTCTCAGAACTAGCATTAAAGAAAGTTGCTTTGGAATAGAAATAGATGAATGCCGAACTTTTCTTAAATAAAAGAAAGGGAGTCTTTGAAAGTGAAGATGAAGAAAGTTGGCCAAATTTTTTTCCCCTTCTCAAGTAAACATTGCAAATAAAAGTATTTTCCACTGTTTGTTTATGGTGGAAGGATAAAACCATCACTTTAGGGTCAAGTACAGTGCACAAAAGTGAATTATTGACATTGCAGGAAATCCTGCCATCAGGATTGTGCAGCAGACTGCACTCAAAAGATGGACCTTTTCTTGGATTACATTATGCTATTAATTTTCAAAGAAAAAATAGGGTGGTAACACTATGAAAAAAACCTCTAAAGTGTAAACAGTTTCTGTACTGAGATACGCTTGACCCTGGAAAAGCACAAAATGAACAAGGTGGGTGTGGGGGAGGAAAGGCAGCATAGCTATAAACTTTGCCTTAAACAAGCTCTATCTATGGCTCTACTACAGCATTTGCATACCATGTTATTTTAATCACGAGTAATTACTGAGATACAAAAGCAGCTCATGGCAGGATAAGAACTGTAATAAAGAAATCATTAAAAACATCAGGGGATTTCTATTAAGACCAGATTTAAGAGGGTCATTCTTTTAATTTTAATATTGCCAGCATAAAACATAATTTAATGCAACAGAGCTCAGCTTTTATTTAGGCAGTTATCCTACTGGATTAATATAATGGTTAAAAAAAAAAAAGGTCAATATCTGTATTTAATCTATTCTAGTGCCAAATTAATTTAACAGTGCTCATGCTGAGTCTGTCTTGGGGGGGTGTGGATCTTTGGTTTCAGAATCTAGTCCCATGGCAGCGTGACAAGATGTCTCGTATTGTACCAGAAGGATCCCTGAGCTTAGAACCTCATCTCAGGGCTTCAGCGATGAAAAGACGTCAGCCCATCCCATGTCTATATGCAGACATGTTCACTTCTCATGTCGGTATACTTCTGCTGATCTTCAGCAGTGTCAAACCAGCGTAGCACCAGTGTAATAAGGAGGAGAATCAAGCCCCGATCCCTCTCTCTTATGTGCGTCTCAGCTCTCATCTGGAACCTCACAGACATGAAACACAAAGCCAAGAGTTTCCTCCTGAGAGAAGAAAGGTGAACTACTGCTGCATAGCTAGCGCTTTGCCATTAGATACTCCTTACAACCACCAGAAGTGGAGGAGATAAGAAAAGGAAGAGATCAAACTAGCGCATATTCTCATTCATTTACATTAAGTAACTCTGTATCTGTGCATAAAGCTGGCTGCAGAATACTTGGGAAAAAATCACTGTAAGGCAGATTTGTTCACCGTTCTCGTCTCATGGTCCTTTTGCATGCAAAATTCCCATTAACTTGTGCATTTGAAAAACAGACAGGATTCTACACAAATTTGCCCAGGCATCCTCAATGTATATTAATTTAGATACCAGAATAAAAACCAGTCAGGCACTGCATACTTCTCTGTAAGGACACTTCAAAAATACAATCCAAATTCTCTTTTAAAGATGATATTTGAAATTTCGTGTCCACACTGGGAGGGAGGGAGGTTTTCCAGGCAATTTAGAACCACTACTACTTCCAGGTAGATAGGAATCAACCTATCCAGCCAGCCATCCAAGTATTAAATGAAAGAATGGCTGTCATCCAAAGCTGGGTTTCTGATAGCCGCAGATTGGAGAGGCCGTGGAAGAGCTGTCATTACCAACAGATTTATGTTCTGTAGCATCCTGGCAGCAGGTGCTGCTGTTGCTGACAGGATCTACAGCACTGGGGATGGATGAGAGTGCCTTTCTGTCGTGGCACCGAAGAGACTTGTCAAGTGCTCAAAAGCATCTGCAGGAAGCTGCAAGACGGAAGACGGTTTCTTATTCAAGGGGGCATAAACTCCCCACATGGAGACAGAAAGAAAAACATGGACTGGGAAGAGGTGTACAGGGTAAATAATTAAGAAAGTACAATGCTGGGAAAATGAAGCTTCGGAGAAAGCAACAGAAATCCATGTGCTCATTGAAATGAGAAATGTGACAATTAAATGACCCAGTAAGTTCCTACAAGCAGTCATGGTAGGTGTGTTGTTATAGTGTTTAAGGGATTTCAGCCCTCATACTTCAGGACATAAGGCAGTTGCTACCTGCTTGAGGTTGGCCAGAACCACCGCCCCGCCATGTTATTGCTGAATTATCCATTTTAGGGGTTTGAAACCATTTTCTGAAGCATCTGGTCTTGGCTTCTGTCAAAGGCAAGACACCTTAGCAACTCCAGATGAACCATTGCTCTGATGTGTTATGACAATTTCTGTGTTCCTACAAACGTCTAGATTAAGCTCAATTTTCATTTCAGCTAAATGGTTCACTTTACAAAAATAGTTCACAGAAATACACAGTGGAAAAAAGAGAGGACAGTGACCTGCTCAGAATCTTTTGCGACTATCATAATTAAAATACAGCATCAAGGGCTTTGCCTAGAAATTATTTTAATAAGAATCCTATTATACTGTACTGTCAGGCAATAGGTATTCCCAGCCAATTGCCAGCCCATCACACCGGATTGAGGAGGTTAGTTTGATGGCTGTTTAGTTGCTCTGACGGTGTGTTGTGACAAACCCTCTAAAAGGTTAACCTGGATTGCAAATGTTCTTGATAGTAAAGAAAACTAACTAGAAAGCCTGGATGAATGCTAACTTAGTGAGGCTGACAGTGCCAGAAGACTCCTATCAAGAACAACGAAAAATTATCCCTGGGGTTTAAGCTAAAAAGGGGCACTGAATGCTTTCCGAAAAAGTGAAAACTCTCTTGATTTTAAATCCTTGTAAAGCAAAGTGAAGTTGAAGCTGTCACCATAATCTGAATGGAAGTTTCATTTCAAGTCCCCTGCAGCCTATAATGTTCTGATTTTAAAGGTTAAACAAGCAATAGAAACACAGGTTGATTAACCCTTCTCTTCCCCCCTGCCAAACCCCAAACCAATTCAACAAACCTAAACCAGCTAAAGTAATCGAAGGCCAAATTTAATGTGGTGGCTGACAGCTGGTGGAAACACTGATGGGGGAGGAGGAAGATCAGGAAAACAGGAACTCTACCAAACTTGAAAATGATGTCTTAGAAGATTTCACTCATCTTAAACTTCTGGTATCAGCCACTTCATAAAAGAGAGAGAGAGTAGAGTTCTCATCAGAGATCTTTTTAACATACATGAATATATGAGGAAAATGTCTTGTTCCCCGTTGCTGGTCTGGTCTGTCAGAATGAACAATTCCCACTCCAAAGCAATCTCCTCCTCCTACTTTATCCAAAATACTTTGTTTTACAACACACCGGTAAGATCGTTTACAAATCTCCCAAGTCCTTTTCTTCCCCCTGCAAAGCCTGGGAGCTATATTCTTCTTCCCTGCAGAAAAGGGAGGACTTATGCTAATTAAATTCACTTCTCTTTGGGAAGAGGAACATTTTTCTGTACCAGTTTTCATTACAGCATTACAAGCTCTCCTCTTCTTCACAAAGCAAGAAACACAAATGACTTTTTCTATGTATGTGAGAATTCCCAGACAGCAGGGATAAAGATCCGCAGGTTCAAAAAAACACACAGGACATATATAGAGATGGGAGGAAACATTTCACTAAAACCTTACTAAAGGTATATAATTCTTCAGTATGTGAATATCTTCATCAGCCTCCAGTGAAGGAATGGCTCCCAAGAAGCTATTCATATATGCAAAGTTGAGCATGTGCTTCACTGTACTGAGACAGATCAGAAGGACAGATTACTTATTATTTCTCTGGTTCTCTTAATAATTACTTCCCTGACAGGCTGCCACTCTTTCTCTTTTATCAATGTAGCCACTCACTGGCATGCAACCTATCCTTGATAGGTCTCTAAATTTGCATCACATGAAGCTGAATGACTAGGTGACCGAGTTCTGGAGATCTGACGAGATCACATCTACCGTTGACTTAACCCGTTTTCCTCTTCTGCAGAGGAAAGGCCATACAATAAGAGGAACGACACAAAATTACTGTCTTCCAGCCCTAAGAAAGGAACGCAGCTTTTCTCAGAGAGCTTAAGTTCAGCATGGCATCAATCCAAGGCAGATCTCCAACTCAAGGAGATTAATGGTTTTGCCATCAATAAAGGAAGACAAATTGACTTGCTCCTGTCTGAATTTTTTCCCCCAGATGCTCTCCCTAATGAATGCATCAGGAATCACAACCCCCCACTACACAAAAATGAATGACCTCTGCAATATACCTCTAAACTTGAGCAATAAAGTGCTGGGTTGTTATGCATATGATCCAGTTTAATGAAGTTGCTTATCTAAAGCTCTAGGCACCTTCAGCATCAAAGGCTAACAACAGAATAAATAAGCAGAAACCACAGCCACAACAGAAGAGCCAACAGCATAGGAATGCTTCATGGAAGACTGCAATACCCTCCATTCCAGCTGAGAACTGTAAGAAATATTTTGTTTCAAGCTAGCTAACATTGGAAAATCAAATCCTAAGGGATGAAAGTGTCGATACATGATGTCTCAGTAAGGTTTCAGGTTCAGAACTGAACTTCTGAGTAGATTTGCATGGGGCCAGGAAATACCATGATATATGGGATAGTTAAGCACTCCACCCTTGTTGCAGACATCCAGCAAGAGGCAAAATACATAATTATCAACACTGTCTTGGCAATTCAGGAAAAAAACTCTAAGGGAATCCTGGTCTTTTAAGCTCCATTAAGTATAAGTTGGAAATCTCATCACATCAAGCCTTCAAGATCCTGCAATATGTCCATAGAGAAGTCCCATGGTTGTCATTGGGGAAACACTGCTACAGCACTAAAGGTTTCTGTGTCTGTAAAAATTTGTAATTAGGGAGTTTTGATATAGAAGAAACAGATTTGCTGGATTTTGTAACCAAGCTGACTAGAACAGCAATGTGGGTAAGAGAATGGAGTGCAATTTCCACAAACTGGCGCGGAAGAAAAATGCTGTCAACAGTCATAACCTGAACAAAAGGAGAAATCATATAGCCATCAAGGCAAGACAGAAGTTTCAGCGAGCATTAGGAAGCCTGGCCGACTGCCCTGTGAGCACAGTGCCTTTGCATCTATTCAACGCGCTCCTCTCGCGTGAATCTCCTTTTGAAAATGTCCTTCTGCCGAAGTAACTTATCTGTAACTGAGGACACCCTTTCACTCTTATTGCTGAAAAACCATTCCCATTAGAAATGCAAAACCAACAGGCAAATGTTTAAAAAGGGTTATTTACATCATAAGAAGCAATTCCACATAATTTTAAATTTTCTGTCTGCATTATGTCACGTCCTGGTATGAAAGCCGTTAAATTAGGTTAGAATCCTGTCCATTGACTGTAGAACTACTCATAATTTAATCTTCCTAATAACATTAAGAGTGCAGTAGGATCCTTCCAAACTAAGGGTAGGATGATCTATTAGCATTTCAAGTGTGTTTTCATGCAGGGTTACTGATAACAATATAAACAAATTCTATAAAGTATGAGTAGTTTCAATACGTTATTTACTGAAACCTGAAAATAGAACCAGTGCCTCATCAAAGATACAGTTTAGGCTTTTTAGGAGACTTCTGCAGAATTTATTAGAGATTAAATCAAAAGTGTTCTGTAAAAGCATAATGGGGTTCTGTAGAAATGATTCAGAAATCCTGCTGTGGTGAGTAGAAAATACTTTTTACTCTGTGTAATTGTAAAAACAGTGAAATGAATAGAGAATTAAGGGGCAGATACTTGGCACTGGCTCAGTAAAAGTAGGATTAGTCTACCTGCTGTGGATCAGGAGCTGCAGGTTTCTGTGCATGCATTTACAAACTCCACAGAAAAATGGACGCATGTTTACCTTCCTTGCATTCATTCTGGGGTGATCTATTAAATGAAAACTGAACGAAGTATACACAGAAGTGCTTAAAGTCCAACCAAGACTGCATATTGAATATATCCAACTATCTCCTACTCTATTTTCAATTACTTTCCCTTTCACGTATTTACCCCCACTACCCTCAACCTCTTTAAAAAATATTATATAAGCAAATATAAGCCCTTGTGAACACACTTTTCTGAAACAGAATGATACAACTCTTCCAAAGTAAGTTTGAAGTGCCTTTTTTTGGTACACTGCTTGTAAGGATCTTGCATAAGTAATAAAAACAGAACAAATCTTTCTGCCTTTTAAGAGGTTTCTATGCCAGACTAACTCCAAGGGTGAAGCCACGTGCATTTAAAAGGCTACATATGTTGGAATCACTATGCACAAGTAAATATTAAAAAAATAGTGAAAATGAGCCAGGAGTTAGGATGAGATACAGGTAGAAATTTCTAGATTAGTTGGTTCCAGTAGTTGTGACACGTCCAGAAAAAATAGGCAGAAGAGGACCATAGAGTTAGATTTGGGATAAGGACTAAAGCACAGGTTTTACTCTTCATGTGGTGTCAAGCACTCATATTTAAGGTACACTAAAAAGTATTAGTTACTGTTTCTACTGGCCATGTCCATTTCTTATCACTTGCGACAGAAAACAAAATAACAAAATCCATTGCATCACTTCAAGATAGAAATTACATATGTGGAAATGTATTTTTCCATAAATGACTCCTAGCATGTTTGAAACAATAAATCATCTCCATTTTTCATCTATCTCTATCTCCTTTTAATGTCTGATTTAGTTATCTTAGCAATACTTTTTTTTTTAACCCAGGCTAAGAAAGAGTCCAGTATTAATGAATTTCGGAAGCGGTTTTGGCTTCGCTGACAGCCCTCAGGGACCCCACCGTGGCTAGCAGGAGATGAGCACGCAGTCAGGAGTGATATCCCTTCTCTTATGACCTCCAGTTTTCTTGACAGCCAAAACACCTCACAGAGTTGCAAGATAAAGGTCTGGGATGATTTTTGAGGCCACAAAGATTCTGAAAGTCATTTTTATATTCTTTTTAATGATATAAAAAAGGGACAGCAGCAATACTAGTGCTATAAATGACTTTGTGAAGAATCTCTCCTGATCTTCACACCCCAGACTCTCTGTCACAGGCACAAGTCTAATGTTTTCATTCATCATCTCAGCGTAGATAAAAACGATCCATTTTTTGAGGAGCTTATTGTCTTTGGATTACTTCTTCTAAACACATAACCTTATCTATTCAAGGTGGATGCCTGGCTCAACCATGACCTTGTCAATCTCATTAAGTCTTGAATGAATTTTCTCAAATTTTCTTATCAATCAAGGTAATTGCTTCTTGCAGGAAATCCAATCTTCTGTTAACCACATCATTACCTGGCGATCGAAGTCCTCAAACTCTGTGTAAGCTGGAATCACCCAAATCACCCAAGAGAATAGAGAAGCCTAAATTTATAAACAAATCTCCACGTCATTTCCATTTCAGCAGCTATTCCCCAGTTTGTCAGATACCTTGAGCTATTTGTAAGAATTAAAAATACTTTTACATCATAGTTTTTACATCAGGCTTCAGAGTCATAAAAGATGACACTATCCTTGCAAAGGCTGTGTAAGATGAGAAGAACATGAAAAGAAGTAAGAAAAAAAAAATCTCTGGAAGAAGTGGATTTTAAGCAGGGATCTGAATAGTATAGTAGATAAAAAGCTAAGAATGTAAGAAAATCCATACAGATGGGGCGAAAGGTCCAATTAATCTAAATCCTCCCTACATGGGAAAAAGTGTAAGAACAGGGCAGGAACGTAGTGATACTTCCTCGGAATAGTTTCCCGGCTGTCAGCAACCTGCAGCTTTCCTGAGCACGTCAGTCTGGTTATGTTTAACAGCCACACTGGATTTTTCTTTTGTGATTCCGTTCAGCTGATTTGAACCTACACAAGCTTTTAGCACATACAGTATCTCCGTCTCTATTTTACCCATGAGTAGCTTGATGCCATGCTAATTCAGGCCAGAAATAAAATGCTTAACTTTGAAATATGGGAATGTAATTAAGATGCTTGTGAAGAAAGGTTTGGGGACGGCTGCGAGCAAGGAAACTTGCTGTTCTGTTGATACAGATCATAGTCAGAAAGATTTACCAAGAGGTGCCCTACTTGCAGAGAGACTACATGTGTTCTTCTTCTACCAATGCAACAGCTCTCATGCTGTGGAGGCTCGTGTTATATGCTAATAATTCTGAGCTTTTATGAATCAAAAATAATTATGTCATGCACAAAAATGAATTAGTATTTCCAGTATCAAGTAATATTTTTACCAACATGTGTATCTGATCTTTATTTTCAACATTTGAGAAAAAATATATTAATATAGAAAACTGCCTTATCCTCTTTCCTAAGGATCTAGGCAGAAGTCCTTGTCCTATTAAGTTGGTAGGAATACTATCATTAACTGTAGTGCAGCCAAGATTTTTGCTATTGGTGTGTTGTAGTGAAGCTGGTGGGAAATCTTACCAGGTCCCTGAACAAAATCAGCAAATTCCTACTCACGTACAAATCTGAGGTGACTATGCACACCAACAAGTGTACACATTAAATATATCCTTTAACTATTTGGTTTTATGTATATATGGACTTTCTACAAACTTTAATGTAAGAAAATACACAATCCAGCCAGCCACATATCTATATGCCTTCCAATTCACCCCAATTAACACTTACACAACTGTTGGGGCTGTTGGTGTTCTCTGCGAAGGAGGGACACTGGATGATGATATCAAATGCACTCAAGTCAAACTCTGCTCTCAGGAAAACTATGTTTAAACTTTCTCTCATGTCGCATCCTGTTCCGCACAACACAAGTAATTCATCATATTGCAAACCTTATTTTGCACTACAGTAAGTATTTCTCAGTCTGTTAAGCCGCAGATTAATTTTCCTCCCACCTCAGGTCCTTTACGTTATGGAATGGTTACTTTCCTTCTGTTTCCAAACTTATTAGCTTAATAGAATAACTCAAATTGAATGCATGAGATGGAAAGGTGCTTCCCAGTGGTTACAGTATCTTTGGCTAGTATTTGATTAACACTAGCACTTCTCCTGATCACAACTAATTCATGCTAATTCGTAAAACTTACTGGGCAATACTGGGTTACAGTGCACCGCTGCAGCAGAGAGAAACTTCCAGAGGACCTGTGTGAACCCGCTGCCTCGAGCAATCTCTGATGCCGTACAGTGAGCCAGAAGGACCAGGCATTTACATGCTGAGCAAAGATATCCACAGCTTGAAGATAACATGCGTTTTTGCTTGTTTGGAAGAATTACAACTTCAAGTCTTCTGGAAAAGACTCGGAAAAGACCTAAGGCAGATCTAGGACCAAAGACAGACTCTGCTCAGTGTCTGCAAGCGGAAAATGTTTTCCCTCTTGCAAGGACTGTCTGGCACTACACTTTTCAAGTGACCATGGCCACTCAGCATCACCAGTAGACTTTGGCACGTCCAGATACAGACCCCACCTCCACTCTGGGAACTATCACATGTTGCAAACCTAATGATTTATAATTACAGTCAGATTTTTGTTGTTTCATTCCCCTTCCCCCACAAGAAACCTAACGCTATGACTGAAACAGAACAATCACTTTTACGGAGGCTTTTGTAAAAAGATCACTAAGAAGAACAGAAAATATGTTATTACCAGAGAATTGCGGCTATCTGCCAGAGGACTGAAGAACAAGAAAATGACTGTGATTGTACTTTACAGTTCACCTCTTAGACAAACACAAGGAACACAAGGAACCCAAGGACAAGGGCAGCACAGAAAAGGAGATGCACGAGTGAGCTACACAAAGTCACCAGCCACTTTATTTTCCCTTTTACGTGACCTAAATCTTTCCCTTTTATCTCTTGCTCTGGTCTCATAAGGAAAATAAATGCTGGATTTCTGGATAGCCTGCACTTGCACAATGACTATATTTAAGCCTAAAAAAGATTTTTGGCTGACTGCAAAAGTTTCAAAGACGTGTTTTGCATTAAAAATAAGACAAAGGCAACCACAAGGTTTTCATCTTTTCAGAAGTGGAACTCTCCACAGTTGGTGCCCATCCAAGGCAGGAAACGACAGCTTTCCACTTGCAAACTCCTACGTAGCTCTGGAGAATCTGGGGATGCATCCTTGCATCCTTACAGGATGCATTTCAATACCGCTAACTAGGAGGAGTCAGTCATTAGCAATAAACTTAGCCTGAGATAAACAGCAGGTGGAAAAATAAGAATAAAGCAAGATCCCAAAATACAATAAAGCAGCAGCTTTTGGTTTTTTGGAAGGAAAAGATGTTGTGGATGCAGTAGTGCCATGAGGAAGACTGCAGAAGATGAGCATGTCCAGACTTAAAACTATCTATTCAGAAAAATATTCACAAATTACTATTACTTACATAGAAGATATTCACAAAATGAGCTTCAGTCTTCTCTCTGTAGCTGAAGGTGAAAGACGGGCCTCTCCAGAGCACACGCCAGAGAAGTCTAACCTCAGGGCTTTGAATGGCCTCCAGCAAAACCGATCTCTCTCCACCAGCCTAAAAAGGGATCGAAGGGAGTTTGGCCTTCCAAACCCGAGCTTAGCTTATGTAACCTCACGTACTGGAAGCCTAAAAAAGCTCCTTCTGGGGATGCTTAATGCATTCTGATAGGCATCTCACATGCCTACAATAATGACAGGATCTCAAGAAATGACATTATTATACAGTGAGAGCTTTATTTTATCATTTTTATTAGCCTAGTCTCTGTGCTGGTATCCCCCCAGGGACCTCAATCAATGATCAGGGCTCTCTTCAGCACCGAAATCTATTCTTATACAATCAGAGTAGGATCCCAATAAGCTGTCACACCGTTACTATATGCTAAGAACATACTACTGACATTTAAGATTGGTAAATTAATATCGTAATTTTTTTAAATGACTATAGCAGTGTGTTTACAGATGCAGAATTAAGCCTCTACTCTATTATTCATGAACACTGTTGCTACTGATATGAATGTCTCATACACTAATTGAGTTTAAAGGTTACGGTGCACCCTTCCAGATGTAGTGGCCCTTTTAATCAGCAAAACAAATAATGCAGCACATTCATTAACAAGATTTTAAAAATCTTTTTGGATGATAGACAGAAGTCAAGCATTAAAAATATTCACTTGAAATTTCCTTTTTCTAATGCTTAAGGTTCCTTGCCTATAGGTATGGAATTATCTGTAAAGCTAATTCCAAGGTAAAAATAAATATAAAATTATTGCTAAATAAATGATTGCTTCTTTGTTGCTCATGCATCATATAACTAATACCATGATGTGATCTAACATGTTAAGGAAATAAGAATTTGCCATCAGCAGGCTGAAAGAAATTTGTTTATTAGTTTACTGTGATTCAATTTATGAGAATGTGCTTCATTGATCTTTGCAAAAGAACTTTAATTGGAAATGAATATCACAATCTATTTACCACACCACTAAACCCAGTCTGCTACACTTCATTAAAACTACACCTGCTACTTAATTTTCCAATAAGAGAAAAACTTTGAATTAATACAGTAAGAAGCAGCTAGAAAGTAGGCTCAGTAGACCACTGTTTTAATCAAGGTGTTCCTTGCATGCCCTTATGAAATTCTGCTAGCAGCTGATTGGGATTTTGTACATCAGAGATTGAATTCAGACACTGTGCATTTTGACTACTACTTTCAACATGCAAAGTCATTCCTCTTTTGCCTGAAAGATCTAAAATCTATATCCAGTAAGCAGATTCAGAAGAAATATTTGAACGCTTTGGACCATTGATGCTCCTGCCCTAAAGGAAGGGCAAAAAGACCAAAATGAGCCTTTTCCATCTCTTGTGTGATCTCTGGAGATGTGACCTGGGGGGCAGTGTCACGTGTACCTAAAGAAATGAATCTAGGAAGAAGAGAACAGGGTATAATACCCTCATGTCCTCATCCCTACATTTAAGCAAGAGTCAGAGCAATCCTAAAGGTCTTGGAGTCTCTAGAAACTGTATTATTTGTGAGCTTTTTCCAAGGACATACGCCACATGTGCCACCTTTATTACTAGGTGGGGCAAGGGGTCCCTTTTAGCTGGCTGACTAGGGATGAAGAATTACCTGGGTCCATGTTTTGTGATAACACTGTCACAGAATCCAGGATAGAGGCCCCTCTGCCAAAAGACAGAGCGAAAATAAAGCAAAGCCATTACCAGGTTCAGCTGGCTTAATGCAGGTCTTCACACAGCACTCCTCTGAGCCACAGCACATCCTCATGGCTCCGTTCAGATTTATAAGCACTCACAGTTTGTCAGAAAGGCTGAATTCCTCGCAACATTGCATGGCGGCCCATGACTAAGTGCAAAGTCAGGGTTGTTATCCGTCGCATTTAATACAGCAGGACAGCGGGAAGCATGCAGGGTGAGCTGAAAGAAGCGAAAGGCTGAGCCCCAGTGACGATGAATGTGCCACGAGCAGCCACCACTATGACCTGCTGCAATGAGCATCCCACCCCCCCAAAGAATCAGCAGGAGCCACCGGCATGGCTCGTCAGCGTAACGCAAAGCATCCCGCCGCCCAGCAGCAGTACCCCGTTACTCAGGTGAGCAGCTGGCCATGTGAAGTTACGCACACTGAACATACTGTACGTTAGAGATGAATGAAAAATTCATTGGGGATAACAAAAGATTGATTTGGGTATCTCTGACAATTTTTCATGACTGCTTCACTGGAGTCTCTTCTATTCAACATACATGTGAAAACAGCAACAAATCCCTAACTGGGCTAGGACTGGGAGATTTTTCCCCAAAATAATCATCACACTCACAAATAGTCCCCCACCCCCTTCTTCCCACTGGTCAGTCATTTCTGTGCTTAACTGCGGGGCCAAGATTCAGTCTTGATTTAGTGAAGTTCCTCAACAGTGAGCTTACTACAAATATATAGCGCTTCCTCATGTAATATGTTTATCCTGATTAAAAAACAAGACTGCAGTGAAACACTAGTCTCCTTCATAAAGCCTTTTTCATTTTAACACAGTGTCTAATTAATAGGATTCTTTTAACATGATTACCCTTCGTGTAATATTTTAAGAGATTCTGAAAAATTAATTCTTTCACAGGTTATACTCGGATCGTTATAACTTTTCATTAAAGATGTTTTGCGGGGTCAACTTCTGATCTTGCATTTTGCAAAAATGGAAGGCACTAACTACTGCAGAGTTATCATAGATTTATCACGTCAAGAAAACATGGTATTGTAAAGCCTCATTGGGAACTTTGCCCTCTGGCTAGTCAGACCGTCTCTGACAGAATTATTTTTTTCCTCTAGAAACATCCATTTGTCAAAATCGAAACTGCTCCCCTGAATAAAGAGGTTTCAGGTGATTCTCCAGACCTGGAAAGATGTTGGAAAAAATTTAGGAATGACCAGAATGCTCATTCTGACATCTTTGGGTTGAGAAATCTCAAAGGGAGGTTTGCTTAAAAGCGCTTTTCATTTTGAAACTTAATTTCACATCTATTTCCCAGAACGTGAAATACAACATGAAAAAGAATGAAGCTTGTAATGAAATACTTTGAAGATATCAAAAATAGATATTTTGAAAATATCAAAAGTAAATATTTTCACTGGCCACATGATTCCCCCTCCCCTCCCCCCGTATGCTAATGTATGAAGATTATCAGATCACCTTTTACCTCAAGTGGGAATATTCTTACAGGAAGGGACGAATGGTTTCCATTTAGGTCTGTTCTCCGTCCTGTGAAGAGAGGGCTTTTCAGTGAGCACCTATGCAGAAAACGCAGGAGGGTGCTGACAACACGGCCAGACACTTCGGAAGGCCAAGATCTGCTGAGGACGCAGGCAGCTCAGTGGGCTGTGCGACGAGTTGCGCTAACGCTTCACTGCATCAGGGATGAAGGAAAGCCCTTTAGCAGGGCCCACTTTTTCTGACTTTCTGCATGGGCCTATGAGTTGGACTGTTACATTAATTTTCCTGCACTTAAATTGTTCCCTACTGGCTTGTGAAAGTATGATTAATATTCTTCAGGAATCTGTTATTAATTCTTCATTACAGTGTAGTCGCACAAAAGGCAAGGGGAATATTATGTCTGGCTTGTTGCACCTCACCAACCATTTCAATAAATATCTTAAAGAACAGAGGGTGTGCAGAGAATGAAGAGTACCAGGGACTGCTTACATTCCATGCACTGCAAAATAGATCACCAATCTGTCTGATTTAATAAAAAAATAGTACAGAGCAGAGTTAAATCATAGAGTTGGATGTTGAAAAGTACAGTACTGTGAATGTGCCTTAATATATTCAGCACTGAGATGGATATGTATTATATATGTTATTTATTTAGCTGCACAAAGGCAAAAAGGTAGCTTTTATACGCTATGCTGTTCTAATAAATATCGTGGTTCCAAAACAAAATTATGAATGGTATTAAAAATGAAGTACACCCAAAACACGCGACCTGTAAATAAAGAATGTCCTATGGGGGAAAAAAGAGCTAAAAGAATTCACCAGTGAATAAATACAACATAGCATAATTACAGGTTCTTGTGTTTTTCAGCCAGGGTACAATCACACAGTTTACTCAAAAGTCTTCTAATATCCTCTGGGTACATGCTGCATTTACGAGAAAGCTTTCCGTCGTGAGCTCTCTCTCTTCCCTGCCTGGCCCTCCACACTCTTTAAATGTACTTTTGGGAAAAAGCATTTGAAAGGGGATGGAGCACATTCTTGGAGAAATGATTGGCTTTTTGAAGTTCTAATTTTGACCATTCTCCCCTTTCTCAGACCCTGCAAAGTCCAAATTCCACTGATGTTCATAGCTCTTTTTTGGTTGACTCTGATGGGCCTTGGACCACATCTTTTTTTGCTAGGTCCCAAATTTATTTATTTATTATCTTTTTCTGGCTACTAAAGAGAGGAAAAATATAAATAATCCATTTATGCTAAGTTATTGCCTTACTATTTTTAGTTAAGACAATTTAGCAAATCAATCATTTTAAAGATACTGTACTACCATGGTAATCCAAGTATGTGTGATCACACATATTTAGTGCCACCTGTGCCCACTTCCCCCCGTTATGTATCTCTTGGCAACACGAAAAGAGTAGAAATAGAAAGAGCCAACTCTGCAAAGTCCTAATCGCTACGCCTAACTTTAAGGGAGCAGTAATTCTGAAGCAACGTGATATTGTGAGTGGACTGCAGCACTATGTGTTAATCCCAACTAACAAGGGTTTCAGCTGTTCCACCATCAAGTCGGATGGGATCTGGTACTGTTATTTTTTTCCCTGCAGGTCACAGATATTCAACAAAACCACTATGAGTTTTGGGGGATATGTAAGTATTTATATATAGTACTTTGACTCTTTCTTTATTTTCAGGCTTCTACAACATGGGGAAAATTCATACTGGAAATCCAGTTAAAACCAAAGTTAGAGAGATCTTTTATAGAGATTATCTACTTTAAAAGGACCCAAATATAGTATCTTAAATCCATTTGTCATGGATACAAATGGATTTACCTCTTTCTTGCTTTGATCAATGGGAATTTGGTAGTTTGTGAGGGAGTTAAGCTTTCCAAAGCTTTCCAAAGACAAAAAAAGGCTGCTACAGGTTGTGTTTGTGGAAGCACCAACTAGTGACAATGATAAAATTTGACTGATTTGCTAAACCATGAAATCAAAGCTTTCTTTGTTCAGAGCATTAGCACATTTTCTTTTGACTGTGTATTTGTTATAGAAGGTGCACTTTAAAAAAAAAAAGAGATAGAAGAAAGCTATTGGGATTGAGATCATGGGGATATTGAATCAAAACCAGGTTCACTCAGTTAACCACTAACAGAAGTTTGTATTAAGATACATTTTAAAGCAGTCCTGGGATCCGAAAATAAACTGTCTAGATATGAACCTGAATCAGCTCAAGAATACTGTTATTATTACAGAGAAAGCTGAAGCTTTATGAATGAAGGTAGACTGGCTAATTCAAGGTACGGGACTAGATATAGCACCAGTCTCAGTGTGAAAAGGATAAAACTAGCTTGCTCCCCTGACACAAATTATACATGTTGAAAGGGATTACAGAAGACAGACATTCCAATGAAAAGTACTGCAGAGTGAACACTCCTGAGAGGACAATGAGACGAGAACTTGTTCTCCAAACCCCACTCTCCAAGCCTCTCTTCCTCCCAGCGCCTTGGCACTCCTGAGAGCTCTCAATCACTCCTTTCTGTTAAGTACTTGCTGTCTCATTTCCCTCCTGCTCATCGTTTACCTGCTTCAGCTCCTCTTTGTTCCCTTAACAGCGGATTAAACTTTATTTCCCTCCCCCTCAATAACTAACCTCATCTTCAAACACGACCTCCAGCCTTTGCCATCCTTGCAGTGGGAACCTTGCAAGTACAAGCACTATGTTAAGAGGAGGGGTTTCACTGAAGCTTTTATTGATGCACACAACGCCGTGCCCAGGGAAGCAGCAAGGCCAGGTTGGACCAGGGCAAAGGGAAAGGGGCCTCTAAGAAGTAATAAGACACCCTGCCTTTTCCTTCCAGTCTCTTGCCATCATACTAATTAGCCATGGAAGGTGAAAGTTCAGGATTAAACTGTGTAAACATGAATGTCCTGAAAGATGGACATGGATCACTTCAGAACATGCAAGAAATAGAACGTGGTCTTGATCTTTATTAAGTGTCATTTTAAACAAATTTTTAATCTTCATAAACACATATGAAAACTCCTACAGTATCACATATCAGAGATGAGGTACGTCTCATCCCACCTGAGCTATCTACAGGTTGTATGTCTAGATTATACTTGCGATTTATTTAAACTATTTCTGGATGAGACGAATCATCATTCAGAAAATAGTTCTTTATCTTTCCAGAGACCACAGAGGGACCAACTTCTAGATGATCAGAGTCAGCTGAGATGGAGTCTTTCACAGACAAATGAACAAATTGTACAAACTGTACAAATTAAGATGATGTAATGGAATATTTTGCCTGATTCTCAACTGAAACATGTTAGTTGGCTATTATTTGCAAACTACTGACTTTGTTTAAACATATTCAAACAACAGAATGTAGTTAGAGAAGCAACTTCTATTGTTACTTTGAAGCACTGATGTTTATTTGGTAAACTTTGGAGAAGCAGTCAGATATAAGTTGGAATTGTCTCTAAACATAAAGATACACCTTTAATACTATTCTTTCTCACAAGATGCACAGTTCACAGGAAAAATTTCTTTTGCAATCAGTAACCGGTTCAGTCTTAAATGACTGATCTTCTTCACACCATAAAATAATCTGTTCGCATTCAATGTAACAGCCAAACCTGGCAGAGAAAAAATATGAGGAAATGTAGTTACAGCTGACATGGAAATATAAAAGAGATCCAACAATATAAAATAAACAATAGAGCCTTGATAAAAGAGTATGGTGAACACAATTCAGAAATATTCATTCATCAGATAGGCCTGTAGAAGTCTGCATTGCCATTCTGAATTTGGTTAAACTGCACAGGTTTTGATCTGTCTCTGGAAAGACCGAGGAACTGCTACTTCATCCAGGACATATACTAGAGAAGGCTTTTCATGTAATTCAAATGAGCACATAGTCTAGAGAAAGAACAAGAAAATTCGATTCAAAATGAAATCCGAATAGATACAGGGACTGTGAAAATTGGGACTCATATTGCATGGTCTGTGTCTGAAAAGATGTAACCTAAAGATTCAAAGCAACTCCAGTTACAGCTAATCAATGGGAATATGTTGCATTTGTAAGGGCCACATTCCAGTTACTTTACTCATATTGAATTAACAGTCTTCCTTTACAAAAAGCCCCTCTTGAATCAATGAGTCTACTCTTGAAGTAACAACATCACATCCAGTATTCCTTATGAGTTGACATAAACACATCACAGATGTCTGGTAAAGATAGTCCCCACTATCTGCAGCTGCACAGTATTGAGTAGTCGTCATCCTAATATTGGTTATTGGTTAGATTACAGATGCAGATTACAGATGCGTGTGAATGTGAGATTCCCACAACATGTGGAATTAGCTTTCTCATGAAATCAAAATAATTTAAAAACCTGATTTTTTGCTTGGGTTAAACATTAAGATGCCTTGATGGCTTTTAACACAAAGATTTACTGCATATTTATTCCAATCAAACTCCTAACACAGACAGAGATGAGTTCTAAAGGAGTTAAAATCTCATAAGAAAAGATCTAGGAGCCATTGCAGACAACTCAGTAACTCACACAGCAACATTGACACCAGCAAACCAGACTGCAGGCTCCATGATACAGGAGTTCCTATAAGAAATATGTATTAAATGTTGGCATTTCATAGTCTTCAAAGGTGTGGTCACTCTCACTTTGAAAAGGTCATACTAGCAGCAAAGATGCTTCAAGGAGAGACAAAGCAACGGGCACGGACATGACACAGGGTGTTCTCAAGGGAAAACTGCATTTGGAGGAGGTAAAGATGAAGTGTGGACACTCAGCTCCGCTCCCAGGTGAAGGACTGCAGTGTGGTCCTGCTTCACTGACAGTGCATTCAGCCCACGGGGACCACGCACGGCATGCTGGCAGAGGCACAGACAGACAGACTACTACAGATAACCACGTCAGTGCAAGAAACAACTGCTTCAAGCTATCCCGACTGCCTTTTTGCCAGAAACGGCCACTCCTTTAGCAGTCTAGCACACGAGTGCAAAATCCAAAGGCCTAGCTGATATTGTCCACGGGAGAAGAAATGGCAAGCAGCACAAGCTGGTAGCATTTTCACTTGTCACAGATGTCTGGGAAGTAAATGAGAGGCAAAGACCTTCCAGAGAGCAGAGACTGTCCAATGCCAAGAGCCAGAGCCGAGGAGCATGGCTGTCCGTAGGGAAACTGGAGACAGCTTGGCATAGAGAAAAGCAGGGTATAGAAAAATAGCCTGGGGTAAGAGGTTTCCTTTCCCACATTTAGCTTGTTAAAAAATAAGACTACAGCAAAATACTGCAGTTATCTTGCAGTGCCCAATGACACTTCACCTTTCTGAGTATCAGAACCTTATATATCAATTTCAGAGTATTTCCCAAGACTCTGAACTCATTAGTTTTGCACCGATGATCACAATTCCCTACTAAGGGATATGTTTGAAAGGAACTGCTATTCTCATTTCTGGGGACATAAATAACCTTCAACACAGAAGAAATTCTCTGTAGAAACTGGGGAAGGTCTACAGACTGGCATACGGCTCATCAACGATTTCACAGCAACCCAATCCACTGATCACAGAGAGAGTTCACTGGTCATGCCTGCTACCCCTCCTGCTTCCAGCATGTCAGGCCCGAGAAAGCTGCATTTGATCACAGGATAAATGGGGATAGACAATACAAGTGAAGGGGTATTAATAACCTTTTCAAAGTTCCTCATGCAACTTCATCTGGAATACTGTGTAAACTGTAGTTTAACAGCTTAGTCTGAAGTGGAACAGCTGGCAAGCCCAAGGAGAAGATCAAGGGAACAAGGAGCCTAAAAGATGTAATGTAGGAGAGCAAAAATGGGGTCTGAGTGAGGGTAAGTCTGGTGTGATAATGTAAGCTACAAGAGTAAGCATGATGTTTTAAGTGAAAGAAAAACATACAGGAAGATAATTCAGTACAGATTGACCAATTATGAATAAATGTAACTTAGAAATGAAAACCATTAGAAACGCGAGGTCTTCAAACAGCCTTACAGTAGAATTAGTGGGGAGGAAAAAGAAAACCAATGCTTAAATGATTTTTAAAAAGAACTTGAAACTTTATGTATGAGGAAGAAAACCATCTGTGATTGCTACACTAAAAATGACACTAAAACATCTGTGGTTTAGGACATAAATTGATCTTCAATAGGAGTCAAGGTGAAACCAGTACACTGTACATACCTCTGAAGAGTATAGAATAATGGACCACAGGAAAAGTCAGTCTGTTTCAACAAGGTAAGAAGTATACAAGCCTCCTTCACAAGCTAGTTGAAACCAGTGGTTTTCCAGCACTTTCAGTGGAATATGAAACATATCTTTTACATGCATCCTCAGTATTTCATTAAGTTTTTCACTTACACATATGTTTAGTTAATTTTCAATGACTGAAAATTACTAGGCATACCAAGATTCACTTGCCATCCAACCTTTTTAAAGGTCAGTAAGTTAATGGATCTAACATTTAGAGACATATTTTACCCTCTGTACATTCCTATTAACTTCCACAAGTAGCAACGGGAAAGATTACTGCAAAGTTCCCTCATGTGGTTAATTTATCTGTAGGAAGACTTAGAAAAACATGCAATACAAAAAGCATTTCAGCTTGAGAGGGAGAGGGAATGGACACAGACATTATATGCACAGAAGATGGAAAGGCAAATAGGAAGGGAAAGACTTGAAATAGTAATGTCTTGGCAATAAATGCCAGCCTACCTGAATTTGAAGGCAATGAAAAGAAACAGCAGATTTTTAAAAGGTGCAAATAACAATATTTTGAATTGCTAAAGATATTGTTTTCTCTTTGGAATAACTGTTTTATCATACACATTAAAATGTATGATTTGCTTCATTAATCACACTCATTTCCCTTCCAGAGGTACGGATATGATCACAACTTATTTCACAGGACCAATATGAAAAGGTTGAGCTTTTATTTTCTTTCATTTCAGTGTTCAGTCTGATTACTGTGAAAAACATTTCCACCCCGAAAAGTTTAAATGCTTTGTATCTGAATGTACAGGCTGCGATAGCCAGCAGCATCTTTTGCCTACCTGTAGTTTCAATTCCAAATTCCCTCTCCTGACTTGGGAAAGAGAGATCAGTGATTTATTTCTAAACAGGTTACCAAGAATAAAAGATCTGGTTCTAGGTTTTTGGACTTGGAGAGAGCAAAACCAGCTGCAGCATGAATTAAAAGGGGAAGAAGATGAGAAAAAACATATGCAGGTACACAGGTATGCTTTTGGAGTTATGTGGTACTCAGTTAAAACTACACATACTAATAGCGGGATTAATGAGGACTGAAAAGGAAATATTCTGGAAAAACTGAATGGAGCCAAACATTAAGGGTTAGAAATACATGGGGAAATTACTTACTGAATCATCAAAAGAAAGGAATGACAGGTCATTCTAACAAAGAAACTGAGAAAGGCAAAGTTCAGCAATACCACAGTTTAAATGCTTCCCCCAAAGATACATTAAATGAAATTTATTTAATACGAAGAAAGCTTCTCCTGAATTTATGGGCAGAATTTGTCTTTGTGCAGCTACCAAGGAGAAAAGGCAAGTGAGATCGCATTGAATAACAATCAAGAGAAGAAGGGGAAAATTTTCAAAGACAAAATATGTCAGTGGAGGGCTGCCTGGAAAAGGGGGTTATTCTCTCCACAGAAAAGAACCCTGGATGAACAACAGGCATATCTTCAAAATATTTTTTCAGTCAATATGTTGGTCAATCCAGCCAGAACTGCTTTTACAAAGGCAAACTAGTCCATTGGTATTTATCATTGAAAGTATTGCTTTGGTATGAAATTACAGAGGATTCATTAAAACTATGCTCTTGGGCAGGTGCCCAAAAGAAAACAAGAGACATCTTTAATAAAATTATATGAAAGTAACAAATAGAAGTCAGATTCACAGGTGGTATAAACTGGAAGGAATTCTTTGTCTTCCCATTGAGGACACACTTGTTTGAAGCAGCTGCCCGATGAGAGCAGTGCCCTTCATTTTTTTCACCTATTCATCATTTCTACTCTTTTCCAGTCCTTGTTTCATTCCACTACAAAAATGAGCAGAAGAGAAAGGGAGTAAAAGGTACTTGTCCCTGTTGGGTTTTCCCATTGTTCCCTTCCCATCATCCACAAAGTCTACATGACTGGACTTTCTTTGGATTTTACTTTTTCCACAAATTATATCCCAGTAGCAAAATCACTGCCTTTCCACATGTAAAATGTTTGTTAAGAGCACATGCCAGAGCTGCAGCTGGGACATAACTCCCTTCTCAGCACAGGAATTAATTTGACTTACAGCAGCTGCGGGTCATGTCCTGTGTCTGCACAGAGTAGTACCGGTATGTGGAATAAAGGTTTGTTTCTCGGTATGCTCAAAAAATTATGAACCAGATCTTCAGCCGTTATACAACAGTAGACACGCTTTAGAGTTACACAAATGTCAACCCTCCAGCAAGGAAAATGGCACAGAAAAACAGGGCCCAACTTTTCAGCGTGAGAAAATTAAAATTAACATCTCAAAGTCAAGTGACCTCAGCTGAGGTTCTGGTTTACTGGTTTAAATGTCTTTTTCACCTTGAAAGATCAAGTCTATGTATCTGATTTCTTCAGTATCAGCCACAGCATCCCTTGAGTTATATGTCTTTAATCCTGCAAAGCAGAGGTGATGGCACGTTTGCCACTTGTTTCTAGAACTTACATGAGCTCCCTGGTTAACTGGTGAACTCTAGAGCTCCTAAAGCAAGAGGAAGTGCTCATATTATCAACTGGTTTTAATGAATCTGCATCCTAGTAAACTCCAGCTAAACTTAATACTAATTTTATTTTACTGAATTTCTTTTCTTCCCTCTGATAATTTGTGTGTGTGTGTCTACTTCTTTAAAAGCTCTACATATTACATTTTTATTTGTATTTTAATTTAAATTGCTGCTTAAACAAAAAGGACAGGATTGGAATGATCACAAATGTGAACAGAGTCTACTCAAATATCTTCATCCTCTGTGCTGCAATGGTATGTGTGCACTTAAAGCATTTTCCTCATTGAGCACAAAGTGTCGGAGCAATATAAAATGGTGCCAACATTCTTCTAAAGCATCGTTGGTTTGGAATAAAGCTTTTTATTCCATTTGAGCTCAAGTGGCTAGGTTGCATGTGAATAATTTAAAAAGTACCAAAAAAACATATTTACCTATGTTTGCCGGAAAAAAAAAAATCCTGCAGTTTAGTAGGCAAAGAGTAAAGAGAAACATCACCATCCAAACTCAAGGAAACTCCAAGGTAGTAACTGGATCACAACAATTTCAAATCATATCTGATAACATATTATCCTGTTTGGGATAGTTCCCATCTGCAGCTATGAACACGTAGTGGCATTGACTGTATCTTTATCCAGTATCCCGAGGCTGCCGCAGGCTTACCTCATCATCTTTTATGAATTTTCATCCATTCTGCAAACATGTGATCCCATCAGCCTGAAGTAAAGCTTGCTCCCTCCATTAGAAAGAGATGTCCAATTGGTGTTACACAATATATCAAGATGAAAGGCAGAAAACCAGCCTCGGTCCTTCATCTCTCTCTCAAAAGCTGGTATGTCTTCTCTACCTTTCTCTGGAACTAAATATAAGTTCTTAAAATAGCTAAGTAACGTCTCCTGTGTAACAGGGAAAAACTCTTAAGTTCTTATGCAATATGAAGAATATCCAGTAATCCAGTGGTAGAGCAAATAACCTAAGACTTTGTCCTGGTTTTGGCTGGGATAGAGTTAATTTTCTTCCTCCTAGTTGGTATAGTGCTGTGTTTTGGATTTAGTATGAGAAGAATGTTGATAACAGACTGATGTTTTAGTTGTTGCTAAGTAGTGCTTACACTGGTCAAGGACTTTTCAGCTTCCCATGCTCTGCCAGGGGCACAAGAAGCTGGGAGGGAGCACAGCCAGGACAGCTGACCCAAACTGGCCAACGGGGTATTCCATACCATATGACGTCACGCTCAGCATATAACGCTGGGGGAAGAAGAAGGAAGGGGGGATGTTCGGAGTGATGGTGTTTGTCTTCCCAAGTCACCGTTACGCGTGATGGAGCCCTGCTTTCCTGGAGATGGCTGAACCCCTGCCTGCCCATGGGAAGTGGTGAATGAATTCCTTGTTTGGCTTTGCTTTGCTTCCATGTGCGGCTTTTGCTTTCCCTATTAAACTGTCTTTATCTCAACCCACGAGTTTTCTCACTTTTACCCTTCTGATTCTCTCCCCAGCCCACCAGAGGGGAGTGAGCGAGCGGCTGGGTGGGGCTTAGTTGCTGGCTGAGGTTAAACCATGACAGACTTTTAACATAAGTATCTGAGGAGCTTTTCAGAATTCATTTTGGTGAAAAAAATGTTGTTTGTCATCTACGAATAGCCGCATTATTTGAGTTCTTATGGTCAGCGTATATGAAAAGCAGTGTGAAGTCCGCGGAAACCAGAAATT
>NW_009198220.1:48793-74331 GCF_000690835.1 Fulmarus glacialis
ATCAGATACACTAGCGTGGGCCTCCCTGAGCCCCGAGCACTGTGACCAGTCACACTCAGTTCAAACCCGCACCTTTCACAGGTTTCTCTTTACTGAGAAACTCATTGGGCTAAAAGAGTGGTTCTCCGATAGGAAAGAAATGAAGATATAAACTCAGAATGATAACATGGAAAAATAATCAATATTCTCTGTACCAGGCAGTCACATTAAATGCAGATGATATGCGCTATATGATCCCATTTACTGACTGTGAACTGCTTGAAGGCACGGTGGATTCATTCCTCTGAATGGTCAGACATGGATTATTGTTATTGCCGCCTATTTTATGGCACACAAATAGTGAGCTAAGCACTTCAGAGAAGTGGAAAGATACAGTCGCCTTATCCCAGTAGCTGCGTTAATTCATGGACTGAAAGGGCTTAGGAACTCTCCTTACCCCCCTGCACATTGACTGAGTCCAGCTTTCACAACTTCTAAGGCGCTCAAACTAGAGAACTGAAGGGAAGCATGAAAGAATAATTCAGATTGTTACAGTGTGACGGCCTAAGGCAATTAATGCTTCAATCGACAAAGTACTGCATGCATTTCCCTAACAACCTGAGATATGCTAATTTAGGAAAAAAAAAAACCACCACAAACACAATGACTTCTAAAATTTGAACCTGAGAAGTTCAGGCACAAAAATATTAAAACTTTTGAAATGCACATTTATATGCAGGCATGGCAAGATGTTTGTCTCCTTCATTTGCATACACATGTCTAGTAGAGATGGACACCACCTACCGGCTTAGATCTGGTTCTAAGATGCACCTCACCCTTCCTAAATTGGATTTCTCCACATAGAAGCAGAGGTGCACAATAATTTCCTGTTGCACTTCAGAGGCCAAATCATAGCTCCGACAAGAGAGTGGCTCCTTGACTGTAGCAAGAGTTGCATGTAGCTATAGATGAGACCTTTTATGCCTTTTCACAGAGGATTTAACTTCATGTTCAGGAGATCTTCCTGGAGAATAGCAGGAAGCCATCTGGGATAACTCGCATTCACCTGCCACGTTTACTAGCTTTAACTACCTACCTAAACATGTCTGAGTAAACAGACTCCTTTTTTTTTTTCTGAAGTAAATCTAGTTGTTGTGTATCTGATTCTGGAAGGACTTCCCACATCTGCAACTGGTTGACAGTCAAACAATAGCTATACATTTAACATCTCCTCTAGCAAAGAATATACTGGTAGACTATTAAGCTAACTGAAGTTATGTCTGTAGTTATCTGTGAATGCTCGATACCAGCATCTGCTCCCACTAGCTCCAAAGCTGCACGTAGCATCAGGCTCACTTGCACAGTGTTTGCTCAAAGCACAGGTTGTTAGTGCCAGTAGAGCAATGTCACAACAACTAGATCAGATACTCGTATTTCCAGATTTACTGTGCAGCGCAGACGTACCTGCAAGGCTGCTACATGGGAACAGCATGCAGAGTCACAACGCTGAGAGTATTACCTTTAAAGAAAGCCTTTTTTTCATTTGTTCTGCGGACACACCCTTCATAATGCCAAAGGAGAACTTATGAAGGATGCTACAATGCTACTCCAGTAAATGACATATGATCCAGACCCAGAAACATCTCTGCTCAGTGTCAGTGATGGGGCAACTGTCCAACTAAACACAGAAAAAAGCAAAACATGACATGCACGTTCAATGCATGTCAGTGAAATGAAGAAAATGTGACACTTCTGATGGGGTTTTGATATTGCAGACAGCTTGTACTATGCCACAATTTAGCTGTGACAGAGCAGACAGAGGGTTGGCTTGACTAGCCTGATTTTGCACGTGTCCTCTGTAACAACACAGCAGCTTATCAGCTTCTCACACAAACATCTTTGTTCCTCCTTCCTTGCAGTCTGTACACGCAGCACAGCCTTCCTCAATTACTTTGTTAACCACATTGCCTTTTTCATACTTCTTTTAGACCTACCTATTTCAAAATGACTATAAGAAAACAATTAATAGTAACATTTATAATATCAAGAAAAAACCTGATACATTTGCATGATGTTTTTTCCATATAGACAGAAGTTAAACAGCTGCTTTTCTGAAGAAGTAGCAGCAACACAACAGGATTTAATTTACTTGGGGTCTAGAGCTACCTGCAATACCCACAAAATAAAAACCCACTAACAGAGAAATCATTTAAGGCATCTCGAAGAAGCATAAAACATAATACACTAACAAAAATATCCTCAACATATGGTTTTCTTGAGTTTCATTCCTGTGAACGGGTTATAGATGACTTTTCAAAATTAAAAGCAATAACAGAGCTTCTCAATAAATCACAATACAGAAGTCGCTGGTAAACACATTACAGCAAAGATCTATCTTGATTCCAGCAAAATAACTTCTTCTAGTAATTCTTGCACTGAGCCTCTCTCTTATGGATATATATATATTACCTCTTACATCCCAGTGGTATATATTAGATTGTACTTCTTCCACTCCCATACTTCATATGTCACTTGTATATGCTTGTATAAAATCTTGGGGCTTATGTAATTCTTGGGAGAAAAAAACATGTCTATATGGATGAAGATAACACCAGCACAATGCCATGCCAACTCCGGTTACAGCCTGGAGGTGTTGCTGTACAATATGAACACCAGTTGACCAGCTGTGTGGGTGTACCTGGAGGAGGGACGCAGCAATTCACAGCTGCTTTGCTGCCCCTTGAAAGGTGCTTTCAGCTCTTACATCGCACTCTGGCCGCTGTTCTGCTCTAACCTCTGCTGGATCTGAATCAGCACACAGCTAGGTTGGAAATTAAAACTTCAGCTCTCCTGTTGCATCCTCTCTGAGTCAATATTAATTCAAGATTTGGATTTCTTAAACTGTGCCATTCTTCCTGAAAAATTGCTTGACACTGGCCCTAAGAAGAAAAATGCATTTTCCACCATGCAGTGCCACATTTCTCTTTATATTAATCACTTCTTGGTCTTAATAATACAAAAGTTAGAACATCTATACATAAAGGATAGCACTGTAACGTCACAACGCCTGACAACTTCCACCACTTTGGCACTGATGTTACTCAGATGATGAAAGGCATGTTTGGTGGCAACGCCTGAAAAGGTTCAATATATTGTATTTCCACAAATTCTGCAGGCTTTGTGAAAAGCCTGCTGTCCACAGCGTAACCAGAACTCCTGTTAAATCTCACAGATTCTTCTGGTTCTTCCCTTTTCAGGAACTGCAATTTTCAGAAGTTGTCAGACGTGTTTCAATGTTTAGCGGAGAATAAACTAGCCTGAATGCTTCTTTTGCTGTTTTAATTAAGCTCAAGCTTCCACCTACTTAGAATTTCTTTAAAAATGCATAAAACTATGAATTAAATATATGCATCATTACTCATCAAATTGTTTATCTCCGTACTAATTTTATATATATACACAGATGAAATATTCATGTGCTCCTTCTCCCTTTCAGAGCATAGTAACTCCTAGTTCCTTATTCTCCTACATTGGTGTTTCCAGTTGCATTGTGTAAGTTGAAGATCATTTAGGTAAAAGCATCCTTCAGGACTTCTGCCTAAAAATTCCAAATTAAGTGGGGTTTTTTTTCCTGTATTGGTAGTGGAGAGCTGTCCATATGCTTACATTAAGCCTGACAGATCTTCGACTACCCCTTAGCTTGTAGTTATGCAGCTATAATGCAGTTTAGATACATTCCGTAGTTGTTAATGGCTCAACACACTGAGACCTTGAAGAATAACAACCAAGGTTATTTAGTAACGTAACGCAATAAAATAAGAGACTTTACCGTGTATGCAAAAGTAATAAATGCTTTGCTGATTTTAAGGCATATGTTTCTTTAAAGTTCTCAGAACAGAAATCATTTAACTGCTACACACACGCACAAACACAAAATCACAAGCCAAATTTACTGCAAACTTTGCAAGCTGCAATAAATAGGTAAAGACATAAATTGCTGGCAATTAGGAATTTACTGAAGAGGGTAGTTAGGGGAATTGCGCTGATTCAGAGAGAGGAAATGCAAATATATCGTGCTTACATGTACGGGGCCACTGCACCTGTGCCCTAGCTAAAGCACTAAATCAGCAAGCCCAATCCACCACGCAGACCCTGAGGATGCAGATCACAGTGCTGCAGTGAAATCCTAGAGATAGGGTGTTTCCACTGATGTTAACCGGAGCTGTGTTTGTTTGGCACCTAAGACCACACCAACAGCAGTACGCTGTATTTGTAAAACAAAAAAATGCAAGCAAGCACTGATTGCCACCGACACTGCTTCCAGTTACAGACTTGAGACGTTTTGAAACTGGTAATGGCAGCAAGAGGCTGGAAGTCCTTCTCTCGGAGAGTGACTCACTGCCTCCACATGTCCTGCTTTTCCATCACACTGAAGGGTGACGGTTCTTACCATTAAGAAATCACTAGCACTGTAAGAAGTGCCAGGCTACAGCCAAATTATCATTAGCAGAAGCACTGTTTCAGTTCCTGGAGATTACATGGCTGAGTGAGGCCACTCATGGATGAGCAAGGATCAAAATGCACCCACTGCCTGTGGGTTAGCAAACCTCCATGTACTAAGTTACTTCTCTAGCAATGTATTCAGCTTGCAACAAATCATTGTGGAGTAGTCTAAGCTGCGGAAAAAGGGTTGGGGGTTAGGTGAAAGACCTCTCCCAGGAACGCCAAGCGTGGCAATGCCACTTCTATAGGGGCTCCGGCAGCAGGCTGAAACAGAAGGGTGATGACTTATAAGCCAAAGGAAGTAGAGGTGGGAAGGAGCATACTTGAACTTCTACAGTGCACAACACACAGGAATCACGCACAGACTCCGTCAAGCCAACACACAAATGAGACAGACTGGTCTAGCGGTCATAGAGCCTCGGGGGGCAGGAATTCCCCCCGCTTTCCCTGCCCGCCCCCTTAGCAATGCTGGCCCCAGGACAGGCATAACCCAAATCCCCAAACTGCTATGCAGGTGGCAGATTTTACTTGACCTTAAGTAAAATCTATGCCAGGAAAAGTCGTCTTCTTTCCGTTCCAAGTACACAGTTTGATTACCCAGGATTGCACTTAGCATTCAGTTGTTGGTGTCCATGATTGCTTGAGTCTCTGTGCTGGTGCACACAAGGTCCTCTGCCCTCAGATCAAGTGGGGCATGGCATCCAGCGGAGGCAGCCGTTGGCAGGAGTCAGATTCGGATTCAGTCTATAGCTAAAATAAGCTGTAACACGAGCCAGGCACAAGGGAAATCCATTCAATGAGCAGCTTGAACAAATCTATGTTCAATTAACGTAGCTTTTCAAACACTGTGACAGTGTTTGCGCTCTAAGAAGATGGTTAAGACATTGCTGCCACCAATCATTAGGCAGTTCTCCTTCCTCTCGGGAAGCAGTGTCAGTCCAGGAAGGGAGCACAATTAGCAGTAACAGAGTATGTGGGGGAGTGCAGGATGAAAGGCAAGACTGAAATTACTATTCAGGCATTCCTTAGTAGAAAAGGAATTTATGAAGAGAGGATGAGGGCAGGGAGGTAAAAGATGGAAAAAGAAGCAAAGAGGAAAACTTCAGAGACAAGAACAGGCAGAGAGGGGAAAAGAAAGGGGAGAAAATCTGGAGGCAAATCAAACAGAACAAGGAGCTTGAAGAAGAAAAAACATTATTCTGCGATCCATGGTATTAATGTTATCTAATTTTGGGTAGATTTGTATCTTCTGTTGCCTTGCCCTGCCCTCCTTGCCACAATTGCCCAGTTCACCCCACCTATTCCATTTCATCAGCACGGACAAGAAATAGCACCGAGCTACAGAATGGATATCACTGGACAGCCATTTTCTGCCAGATATAATGTATAAGGGCTGAACTCTGCTACATCCACCCCACACATGCTCTCTGTCCTCTCCCCAGTCGCTCGTTTTCATGAAACCTTAGGGAGTTTGCCACCTCGTACCGTGCTGCCCCTCCTTCTAGTTTAGCTGCAATTAGCAAACAGGTTCCAAGTTATTAAAGGAGGATTGACAAACACACGGAAGGCCTGACAGATGGACCAGTTATATAAGCCTTATTTCCTTAGGCACCCAGGCTGAAAAGAGGACAAACCATGAGGAACACAAACCATGCTGAGAGTAAAGAGAAAGTGCGTGGGTAGGTGGCTGAAGGGGTGGGGGAGCAAGGGAATACAAGACAAAAGAGATTGCTGCCAGGGAGTTGAAAGGGAAGGGAATGAGCACAGAAGGTGGTGACGTTACTGGAAGGGGTCTGGAGTTACGTGTCAGAAAAGGCAGCTGGTTTTGAAAGGAGAGTTACCTGGAGCTGTAAGATGCTCTGTAATGACAGGAGCGCCCTGGGAGAAAGAGTTTGCTGGGAATATGATCCAGGAAGTAATAAAGGGAGCGCAAAAAGTGAGGGATGAGGTGAAGGACAGAGAAGCTATGAATAACTGTTGAAGTCTTCAAGGGATGAAGGAAAAATGAAGAACAGAATAGATCTCTTGTTTGTGCAAAGTCAGATTCACCGCATTCAATGTTGCTATGGTGATTTACACCACCTGAGGACCCAGGTTCAACTGTTTAAGGCAATGCACATAATTATTCTTTTTATTTTCCCAAATAAGTACTTGCAGCCTCTTGCTTATATATAACGTGTTTCATAATTCAGAATTCTGCCGTGGTTTGACAGATGATTGATGTACTCGCATTAACAAAGCTAGTAGCAGTCTTAACTGGAAAGGTGCAATTAAGAAGTATGTTATGAAACAAATGCCCTTTACAACTTAAATCTGAAGAATTGTATCTGAAGAAATGTGTTCTATTTCACAGATATGTACAAAAGAGAAAAGAAGCAATATTCAGTCGTTAGAAGATTGGTTTAATTTAAAAAGTGAAGAAGGACAATAACAAAGGATAGTGCTTCAAGGGCGATACAGAGAAAGCCGTGTTACCCTGCGTAGAGAGCAGGGATCCAAGAATCCAGTTCAGCATTACTACAAACTTCTCCTACAACTTATAGCAAGTTATTTAAACCCCCGTGCTTCTGTTTCTCAACCTGAATAACTGCTGGAACTAAACTTACCCTAAGGATGTATTTTGAGACTTCAGTAATAATTCCTAAGTGCTTTGAAAAGTGCTACATCATGTAAGCGAAGAATGTCATTATTAAAATTGTGCTTCAGAAATCATCACTAAGAAGGATTTGTTCTATAGCTAAAACTGCGCCAAAAACATTATTAGCTTGCAAATCACAAAGCTCCCATCGACACACAGGAGAGCTGCGCCTGTACCGCCAGGGTAGGATACGTACACCCAGCCTCACCGCGTGTTGTAGTGCTCAGCTGCTACCACCAGTAACCTACAGCAGCGCAACGCTCGCTGCAGACCCACGTGCACGGTCCCTTTTCATCTGCAGACATCCGACCAGCAGTACCTCAGCTAAGTACTGAAAATGTTAAAATGATGCCTGCTGGCAGATGCTGCAGTCTCAGCTGCAGCGTAGGGGGAGCCTGGCAAACACAAGTCAGCGCTGGGGTTAGCTGGAAGAGGGATGAATCGCCAGAAAGGGGTCGTATGGCCGTGCTGAGGTGTCACAGGCTTGATTCCTGTTCTGGGGTCTGACAGTCACAGTTACTCTGTTCCTTGGTGGCGTTTTTAGAAGATGAATTTGCATCTGTTCAGGGTTCTAGGACACATTTCTTTGCATGGATGTTGGTTTGGTACAAATACTGGCTTCATATTGAAAAATTGTGTTTCAAGATGCATTTCAGAAAGAAGCCTGATTGAATAGAATATAGGGAGGGTGCTTTATTTAGAAACAATGAGGAGTGTATGTAAGCTTTAACAGAAACATTAATTATGTGAAAAGCAGGCCTGTCTCCATCTCACTTTGCATGAAAAGTTAATACGCTAAGGCTATGAGAAAAGGTGCTAAACATTTTCTTAGAGAACTCACTTTTTCCTATAAATTCTTCAATGCTCTGAAAGTTTAGGAAAGCTGCTTGTGATTTGGAACTGCTCTACATAAGTTGTTATTTCTAACATGCTTGTCTCGCGTGTGGGACAAATATTCATATAACCTGCTATCATTTTTATGTAAACACCGAGATGACTGATCGTGTAATACAACAAGGTTACTTGATGCTATGACTGCCTGCTAATGTGAAAAGCTTGTTAGCTGTCTAGTTGTCTGGCAACGCCTAACCAGCTTTGTCTACAAATTCAGATGGAAAAATTATCACCTTTCTAAAAAAAATTTCAGAAGAAGAGGCAATGCTTTCTGCAAGAGATATGCAATTACCCTCTTTCAAGATTTCATTCAAAAAACCAGTATTTTGAAGCATCTAAGGTATGTTATACAAAGGTAATCCTTTGAACTTATTTCAACCTCTTTTAAACTTCTTTTAAATTTCAACTTCTTTTATACCCACGTAAGTCAAAAAGAGTATTTTGGAAAAGAAGAATAAAAAGAAGGCTTAAAATCTTACCTCTGGTCTGTGAGTTTCATGCCACAAGAACAGATGCAAATAAGACTATGTTATATTTGTAGTGCACAGATTATGTATGCATGAACTGAAAAGCTTACCAACACACATGACAATGCTGAGCCAACTGAAGGGTAAAAGCTAATTTTGAATCCAGACGTACTTGAAAAATATAAGTTTTTTCACCTTCTATGAAATGGTGATGAAAAAGGTGTTATGAACATTCTTCAAATTGAATGTTGAAATTGTTCGTTCAGCACTTTTTCTGCAATACAGTATGTGCCTAACCTTTATAGCTGGGATGCTTCCCGAGGGAGATGCATCTCTCCAGCTGAGAACCAATGAATTAAACCACATATTCCTGCAGACGGAAAATGGTTATATCTTTGATTTACCTGTTCCAGGACAGCACCTTACACAGCTTTTTGGAGAAAATGACAAATACTTGCCCTGTGTTCATAAATCTTACCTAAGTTTACTCCAATTGGCCACAACAGAAGTACATAAACTGCTTCATTTAACTGTGATGCATCAAACACAAAGCCAGGATTCAAAGCCAGTTTTGTGTTGATTTGCAAACTACTTATTTATCTGTGGTATATATAAAGATGGGTCACTAAACTGGAACTCATTGCTAGTGTTGGGGTACTCCACTCCCCTTCAAGAACAAACCTACCAATTAAGATGAAGCATAAACTAAAGAGGAGATACAGAAGGGACTGTAAACAAAGTGACTGGAATTAGATTGCAGTTTTACTTTGAGTACTTCCTGTCTTAAATAAAACAGCAGCCATTCCTCATCACTGCTTGTTTTTTGGTGGTGATGTCCCTTACAAAGTCGCAAAGAAGATCAACCACTTCTACACCACGAGAAAAAACTCTGAATCCTCTATTTGCTCGTGTAGAGACAGGTCTTGAGGCTTAGTCTTAAGAAACAAAAGCAATACTTCCTGCTGTTTTCAGGGTGTATTTTCGATAAAATATGTCAATATTCAACAACTCGGAATAGCTCCTCTTGCCTCACCCCAGGCCACAAGAGTCACTGATGAGACTCTGCCCCAGTCTTAATGCTGGCTGGGCTCTGCGCCCGCTGCGTCGCTCCAAGCAGTCGCTCTATGCCTCCCTTTGCACCTCTTCAACGGCGCCTCATCTCCACTTACACTGTACCTTCCTGCCTGCCTCAGCTGCTCCCCATTAGCCTTTTCATGCACTGCATAGCATAATGGGACATCAGCATTGGTTGGGGCTCTTAATTGCTGCTCTAATATTTAATAACACCAGAATATTACTAATGAAGGTGCATAAATATTTGGCAGGTTTGCACAAATGCTCTCCCACAGTCCCCCTTCACAGCATCTTTCAGGATTTGATAGCACACCTTTAAAGCTGGAAAGTTAAGTTTAAAAAAAAAAGCATTTCTGTGTTCTGGAAAAATAAGGCAATACGAAAGTCACTGCATTCAATCTGAATTTCCTCCTGTTAAAATCTAACCCTGTCTTACAGTTTTGTTTTGTTATTTTTGTCAGATCCCCAGATTCATCTTGTAATAATGTGCTCTCTCCCTAGAGAGAGACCTAGCTGGTGCCTTTCATCAGCAACAGCCTTCCAGAAGTTCTACTTAGCTCACAAAGCAAACACAATGTTTGGCATAATATTGCGAAAAGGTCATACCGTGCTTCCTAACTTAATGGCCATTTATATTGCTTTACAACATTTAAATTCACACTCTGCTATCAAGTGGAGCCATGCCATCTAAAAATAAATGCTTAAAAGCTAAATAAAAAAAATGCCCTAGATACCTGGGTTTTCTGCTTATCTGAAGACAAATTCTGATGCCCTTCCTCACAAGTCCTTTAACTCAAGGGTAGGTCCACTGAAAATAGCAGGATAGATGCTGAGGCTGTTACTCCCAAGTATTAAGATAGTGCCATAGGTTCCAAAATACCCACAATCTACCTCATATGGCCATCAGCACAGCATCCAAGTACCTTGAATTTATTTTCACAGCTCACCTTTGAAAAAAAGAAAGGTTATTATCTCATAGGACAATGATGCACAGAGAAATTCAAAGCACGTGTATGCCACATGCAACAGTCACAGACCTGCTCTACACATACGTGAACTAGCGCCAATCCAGAAGTCTGGAATCCCACGCCAGCCTGACGCTGAGCCAAACCTGGAGTCCTGCTCATAGGCATTCCCTATGAATTTTAGCTCAGCACTCCACTCCCCCGCTTACTGGTCCCTGGCTCCCATCTGATTTCCTATTAGTGAGAAGGAATTTTACTACAGCCGACAGTGCCATTTCACAACGCAGCTGCTGAAAAGTCAGAAAAGAAGCATTTGCCCATAGGTAACCACTTAAACTAAAAAGCTGATAGTAACTCTTCTTTTGATGAAATGGAAAAGTTTAAACCTAAACTATTGTTTCTTTGAAGGCAGTACAATCTGATTAACCAGCACAACAAAGTTTCACAAGAATATAAAGCAAGCACAGCTTGAAAATACAGCCACTACCATTAAAATAAGTTATTCTTTACCACTCTTACACACATCCATAGATAAAGATGTATTCTATCAATTCATTCATTGAGATATGAAATCAGCTGAAGGGCACAGGGCATTTCTTTGTGACTTGAATTATTACTTATTTCTACTTGAACCACTGCATCCATACTCTTTTTACCCTGTGCTGGTTTTGGCTGGGATAGAGTTATTTTCCTTCACAGTAGCTAGCATGGGGCTGTGTTTTGGATTTGTGCTGAAAACCGTGTTGATAACACAGGGATGTTTTAGTTATTGCTGAGCAGTGCTTGCACAGAGTCAAGGCCTTTTCTGCTCCTCACCCCGGAGGCTGGGGGGGGCACAAGAAGCTGGGAGGGGACACAGCTGGGACAGCTGCCCCCACCTGACCAAAGGGATATCCCATACCATATGACATGGTCATGCTCAGCATATAACGCTGGGGGAAGAAGGAGGAAGGGGGGACGTTCGGAGTGATGGCGTTTGTCTTCCCAAGTCACCGTTACGCGTGATGGAGCCCTGCTTTCCTGGAGATGGCTGAACCCCTGCCTGCCGGTGGGAAGGAGCGAATGAATTCCTTGTTTGGCTTTGCTTGTGCGCGCGGCTTTTGCTTTCCCTATTAAACTGTCTTTATCTCAACCCACGAGTTTTCTCACTTTTACCCTTCCGATTCTCTCCCCCATCCCACCCGGGGGGAGTGAGCGAGCGGCTGCGTGGGGCTGAGCTACCGGCTGGGGTTAAACCACGACATACCCACACAAGCGAAGTAGCTCCCCATGGAGCCCACTTACGTACAAGCTCTAAAGCCACAGAATAGAAACAGCTGGCATCCTGCTGGTACAGCTACATGGGGCACAAACAGTTAAAACCTTGACATTTCCCACATCACAGTATTTACTTTACCTGTAGTATTTGCAGTGATTCCCTGTGCTTTGAGGGGGAATCACTGCAAATGCCACTGACCCAATTTTTGCTTCCTAATTTGGTTTTGCTCGTATCTATTTCATTTTATTGTCTTTCAAGCTACACCAAATCTTTGAAAATTGCAGTGTGCCAAAATTGTAGGCAATCCACACTGACAATTTCACAGGTCTGGAAATCCTCACTCATTCATTTGTTCCCACTTATTCAAACCACAGGTTTTCACTCACTTGCATATGAAGATAAAGCAATCCAAATATTTCAAATATGCACATTCAACGTTATGTTTTCCAGAGAATGTTAAAAAACCTCCTATTCTATGAAGAAGTCCTACTATGAATTAGCACATCAATATCATAGTAGATCAGAAAAAGGTACCCAAAACGAAAAGCATAATTTTGCTCATTTTACATTACTTTTCAAGTAACTATGCTATGTAATTCTCTGCTATTTTAAAAATCTCCATTTCCTACCAAAAGACAATAAAGGCTAGATTAATCCAAAAAAGTTATTGTCAGTCCATACTGTAATTAGCAATGTCCAAATTTACTATGCCATGCGGTTACTTCTGTGTTTCTTATCTCCTGTGACGCCTGAATTTTTCTTATGCTGATATCACGATGGATTATGTACATTGTGTCTTAAATTTAATGCATGTTTTACACTAATTTCAAGTCTCGACAATTTTCCCTTTAGGATAATTATGGAAGGGTGATTAAGGCATGTATACAAAAGGCTATGAGAACACTTATCCTAAATGCAGAAGCAACAAAAGCCATATGTAATTTTTCAAATGGAGGTGGACTCATCAACATTAGACAGATCACAGGCAGCTCCATTCAGCATTTTCCCCTTAGCATCACTATTCAGACTTCCTTAATTTCCGTCTCTTTGATCTCTCCTCAAAATATAGTCTAAATTCAAGACAGCCAAATATGCTGGGGGGCTTTTCATTGACTTCCAAGGATTTCAGGTAAAAAAATCAGTATGTACTTCAGTGGCTCTTTCCTCACACTACATCAAGACATCAAGAGCCATTCCATTAACTTGATCCACATAGCGCTGGGGGTAGAAGACAAAACTGGAACTATTTCTTCTCCTTCCTCTAGACAACAGCAGTAAAAAAAACCCAACAAATTTCTCCAATAGTTGTACATCTAGATATTGAAGTGACAGTAGTTGTCTACAACATCGCATCCTACAGATCTAATCCTCCGCAGACCTGCTGTCCTGTTCTGAGTAGGATGGGAGGTGGCCAAGGATGAAAGGAACATTTTCCTTTCCATTTGCAAAGATTCTGGAAACGATATGGCTAGTGTCCTGTCTGCCCTAAAACCAGGAAAAGCCATGCATTCACGAGACGAGCGAATGGAGTAACAAGCAGAAAGTCTGCCAAAAAGAGGATCTCTGTGCCTCGGGTTCACAGAGCTCACACCAAACTGCAGAGAACGTCTGACTGACAGGACCCCCGAAGAACTGCCTCGGCCCCACGCAGCAGCTGCCACAGCTTAACATCAGGATGCGCTTCGGTGTCAAAAATCTAACAGGGGCTTTTAATGCCAAAGGTGTTATTTTATAACAGCTGTTTATATCCCCATACAACCTCACCACTGGCTGTGCAATGACTTGGTGATATTCCACAAGCATATAAAACATGAACAGTCTGCCATGAGACAGAACAAACAAATATTTTCAGATAAAATAACCTTTTCCCTGCTACAAATAGAGACAAATACTGCAATATGCCTAAGTTAGTTGCACAAGTCAGGAAAGTAGCAGTTGTGATAAATTATTTAATCTTAAAAACTTTCTTCCTTTGGGCACAAACTACTTTCAGTATTTACGATTTAAATAACTAAATTATATTCTTCCATGAACAGAGAGAATAAACTAGAAATCAGATGCACAGTCATCCCCCATCACATTTTTGTGGATCTATAATGAAACATTTGAGAAACCGTATATGCTGCCTCTGATCATGATTGTTCTGTTCATTAGTAACACTTTCGCAAGTAAACTTTCAGCCACAGTGCCAATTAAATCTACTTACTTGTGTTTGGAAGTTAATTAATAGTAAATTAAAGTTCTGAATTTCATGCATATTTTTCATCCATACATTAAATTTATCTCATGGCTGGCATTTCAGAAGAATTTTTTGTCAAATTATTTTCATCTAACAAAGCAAGCTACTAAAATGGCCTTTGTGCTTCATTTCATGGTGTCATTGAAAGGCATCCTTCAGGATATTTTACCAAATATTTTTAAGGAACCCTTCCTCCCTCTTCATATTTGTAGTAGCTGTCTATGTGGCACTAGCATTAATAGAACTTCCATCAAAAACTGGAAAAAGAAATCCTTCAAGCTCCTCATTGCCTTCACGTCTGTCAACTCACACTCACAGGACACTGTTGCTCCTTTCCAGCTAGCAGGCTACCAGATGTGTTAAGAGGGAGCCAAATGAAATCATCTACTCATCAGATAAGCACGTATAGCTAAGATAGATTTTTTTTTTTCTTCACAATAAAATATTTATACGGTAAAAATGAATTAAAACTGAAAGAGTGGAAAAAAGTTGAATAGCTCAGGGAAAAAAAAAAGGGTCACAATTATTTGTCAGGCTTTCATGCTAATTAACTGATGGGCCATTTGTTCCATAAGCTTTCTATCACCTTATTTTTCACAGAGAATTAGCTAGTTTTTTCATCAGTTTGCTTCGTATTCTATAGGCTATGTAATATTTCCAGGTCCAGACTGGGATCGAGGTTCCACCCTGGCCATGGGTTACTGAGACATCTCACAAACGGGCACGTGGTGAATCCCCTTTGCAAGAGGAAATACTGCAGCAGGCCCGAGCTAAACGTGCAGCTTCCTGAGACAGCTTTCCTTTGCCCAAGAAAAGCAAGGATCATGCAGGAACTGTTTGCTGGAAACAAGGAGAATCCGAAGCCAAGGCAAATCTGTAGTGAATGGTGAAAGGTATCTTCTTGACTTCATGCTGCATTGCACACTAAAGCAGTGACTGGGCTACAGACCCAAACCATAATGATGGCAATACCGCCTAGTTAGCTTTCTTAGCCTTGGGACTTCCCGAAGGTCAGGGCCAAATTCTATATTGTTAATTTTATTGTGTCAACAGCATAGAAGATACACAAGGAAGGAGGACTGCAGTCCTCCAGATTAAACCGGTATAGCCATAGTGACTCTATTTGCATTAGCTTTCTTATGCATCCTGACCGGATCCGAGAGTCAACAGCACAAATCTACCTCACTGAATCTCTGGGGCCACTGACTTGAAAGAGACATGAAGCCTCCAATGACCACAACATCCGATTCAAGATTGCAAATTGCTTATTCAGGAGCCCATCATGATTTCAGAAGTCAGCGGGAAGAACAAGGAACCACTAGAAATGGAACATAATCAATTCATTTTGATAACAGCTATTTTAAAGAACAGTTGAGGTCAGCTGTAAAATACAACTGTAACTGTACAGCGTAGCCTGTAAAATCACTCTTCACTAATACAGCTATGCCAGCTTACACTAGGCAATCTGTGCTACGGAGCTTACGGAAACATTAAATTTGCTTAAAATTCCACTCTGTTTCAACAGGATGACACTCAGAAGGATGTCTGGAGGGAGAGTTAGTTTATACATAACACACAGTTCTGAGTCACCAGTCAGCTGTGTGATATAATTGTCTATGTAATTCTAATGGTGACCTACTGAATAGAAGCTAAAACCAGACAGGAACCATTAAATTACTAGTTATTCTGAAATAAAATGTGTTTGAAGTGGGTTTGTGATGGCCAGATCCTTTCTGTATGCTCCACTGCATGTTAGCATGCTCGAAGACATAACAAATAAAGAGATCACAAATCTCTGTAGTTTCTTCCGGTATCACTTTAAAAGAATGCTTCATCTGATCTTCTGACTATATTTAAATTAATTAAAACGCATTTATCACGACAAGATCTCTGAAGTACTTGAGGATTCGAAGTCAGTTTTTCTTGCTCTATCAAATATCCTAGTTTTCTCAGTGGGTAGGATGTGACCTATAAATTACCATGATGAATAACTCCATGAGTAAGAACATGGGTCAGTTTTTCATTAAAATTAAAAGGTCCTGATTCTCTGTTGTCAGATTATGAAGTGCTGCTGCAAAGGGAAACAAAGTGCTGTCAAAGCAGAGTGATGATATTTTACATCCAGTTTGCCCTGGTGTAAGGAACACGTCATGTTATAGGACACTGCGTAGGCAGAACCATTATGCTCTTTCTCAAGGACAGCAAGTAAATTATGGTTTATTCATGGAGAAGAAATTTCTTGCTGGTTGAAACTCGCTTCCGTGAACACACAGGGTCAATGTACCACTTAATTCCTATATAAATCTTCTGAAGATGGACAAATTTCAAGTAGCACAATGGTGTATCATTTCTGCCAATCTGAGGGAAAGATGGCGTTACTGATAATTCCTTCTTGTGACCCAAGGGTTTTGAAAGTCAGAGAAATGTGAGCAGGCTGTCAAGTTACGGAGACTGCTGGTGAAAGACAGATTTTAGGGAATTTTTTAAAATGCAGCAATGAAGCCTCCTGGCATTACTGTGCATTTTACACAGACAGAAACTACCAACACTACAAGACGCAGCTGAGAATCCTTAAAGAAACTGTTGAAGGTAAACTAAAAGCAAGTTCACAAGCAGCTTGAATACTCACAAGACACGACTTTGCAACTTCAAATTATACTTTTTCATCATGGGGACAGCTGCCCCCAATCAAAAACCTGACAGATGCCATGTAGAAACAGTGAAACTGCTTCCAAACAAAGTATTAAGTGCACCAAGGAACTTGCACAGAGAACTGAAATACATTTCTCTAAATTATCGTCATGGCCATTCGTAAGAATCATAAAGGAGAAAAGCTCAGCTAGAAGAATGATGTTTTTCCATCGAGGTGTCACCTCTCTGGTTTGCACATGACCTCAGTCTTAGCCAGTGGGAGGCACTGGATGAAGATCTATGTCACGCCAAGGGGTCGCATTAATGCTCAAAGACTGAAAGCTGCTTTTAGGCACAGCAAGGTTCCTCCCTTACCATTCTTGTCAAAGACAGGAGGCACCTTTGCATCACCATCCAATCTGCCACTTCTCCAAACCAGTCAATTCCCAGATGAAAAGGGAACACATCTGACATTTTCCATCCAAGACAGTTTTCTGATGAGAAAGTATGAGAAAGGAGGCAGAGAAATGGCAACCTCTTGCCCTAAAAGGAGAGTTGTCACCTACAAAATGCCTACCCGAACTCCGTAAGATAAGGAGGGAACCACAGGTGAGCCTCCATGCTCAGCTCTGCAATCTGTTGTGCCAGCAGATACTTAGCAAATTTGGTGGTTATTTACTGATTTATAACAGTGTCCTTCACAGAGATTTACAAGATTGTATAAAGCAGAACAAAGAAATGCTCCAAGTATCTCATCTCAAGTGAGTAGATAGAGGGAATTTTTAATGTTTGACCTTAAACACATTGAAAGTATAATATGGTTTCATCTGTTTTCTCAAACGAGAGTAACATCTGTATCAAGAAACTGCAGAGGACATAAACAGTACATGAAGTGAATTACCTGACCTGAAAAATAAGGGTTTGGGCAAAGATGTGAACATTAATCAGCATACAAAGATAAGGAAGAGCCAAGGAATGAGGATTTTTCAATAGAAATAATGAAGATTTACCTTTTTATCATGATTTTGTGCTAAAAGGGAGCTAAGGAAGCTGCCTAAGTAAAGATGTGAGAAAAACTGATGGCAGAGAAGTACATTAGATATGTTACTGTTACTCTGAATAGATCATAAATAGGTAACGAACAAGACAAAACCATAATACATAAATACTGTAAATAATGAAAAATATCACATATAAGATCATATAGAACAGTATCATATCTAACGCACACTATGACCGAAATCGTAATTAGATATGCAAAGGCAAAATGCAAATCAATTTCTTAATGGTTTAACTCATGCAGGTTGGAGCAGTAAATTACTTAGAAGGACCTTATAATGATTTTCTGATGTTCTTCCTGAAAACACCAGTTGATTCAGTCTAACACCAGACTGAATAGTGAAACAAAATGTTCAAAACAGTATTGTCAATCACATCCAAGCTTTAGCACCCAATACGATTTACACAGGTGTGTTCTACACGCTAACATGTGAGATACAGATTGACTGTTTGCCCAACCTATACCCAAATTGTCTCTGCACACCCAGATTGACTGTCTAAAGTCATACAGCAACACAGTTTCCCCACAGTGCAGGAAAGAATTTGGACAAGGAGAGCTCCCACAAGGAAAGGAAATGCTATGCGCTACTGGTGGGAATCACTGAGCTTCAGAGAGGCTGTTGAGAAGGGGAGTGTTCAGACTCTGATTTATTGAAGATGGCTCTAGGTGTCCCTGGAGATCCTCATTTAAGGTATTTCCCTAAGCCAGCCCAGGGGATGCATGCTAACCAGTATGAAGTACACAGCTCAGCATTTCCAGGAGCTCAGCACACAAACAAAGACAAATGAACAAGTAGCTGCCTTTTTATCTTTTAAACAAAAAGGGAACAACCTAGCTCATCGAGGACAGATGTCAGCCTTCTAAGTATATGAATATCAGCTAGTTCTGCAGATTTCATTGACCTGAAATACAAGTTCTCAGAGTCACAATGGGAATCTTTTGAACCTACATGCTCAATCTTACTATAAAGATATGTTTTTAAAGAGAGAATTTTATAGTGAGCAGCAAAGCATAGTAATGATTAATACCCTGATTGCCAGCAAGTGTTCTGAACAGCTCTTACTCTGCAGACACTGACATTCTCTTCCCAAAGAAAAAGCACAGTGGCATTTCACATTAAAAAACCAATGTTCATTGAAATAGAAAAAGCACTAGCTAGCACCAAGAGTAACAAATAAGAAGGTCAGCTGAACAGACACAAACAGTACAGAACATATATGCAACATATTCTATGAAACCGGTATTTAATTTACCCCATGCAGTATTCACTTCAGCAGTATTAATAAAGCTTACATTAGTTTAACAAAAAGAAAAAGGTATTACTTTAAATTTTCTGATTAAATGCAATTATAACTCTTAATCAGCACCTTTTAGCAGGGTTACTAATGGAAATGCATTAATTAATGCTGGACACTTATCATTTTATTCTGGTTTTAAGAGTCACTGTTATTTGCAGTTCTGTTATCCAGAAGAACACCCATCATGTTCAGAAAACCCAATCAAACCTTCACAATACAGTTTTAGACTATGATTCAGCAAAGGCTCACAGGCTCATATGCTTAAAGTCCTATCAAAATAAAATCTGAAGTAAACACCTATCAAATCTTTTCACAGGGATGGAACAGAAAAAAAGTACTCCTACTTTTCCTTTATCTGATGCATCTAACTATCTGAAATCAAGGAGAGCCACTGCTCCCTCTGTGCACTCCAGAGCGCTTATGGTACTCCAGAAAGGTAAGTCAAGCTCAGATTAGGATATAAGGTAGCTCTAGAGCTTCGCTTAGCTTGCATGTATTCCTCTGTGCCAGGAAGCTCATAGATAAGGCAACGGCAACCTGGCCCTAAAGGCCAAAATCCAAATCAAAATATATAATCAACATCTGGAGCAAAAAAGACTGTGGAGGAGCAAAAACTACACATATGCAAAATTTGTGTACACAGAGGGACACGTATGCAGGAGTTTTAAGTAACCAAAAGAAGAAAAAGAATGAACAATTGAAATATTTCCTCTAGACTGGGGTACTAACCCTTAGCTACCTTTTTTTTTTATGATAAACAGATAGAAATACAAGTTAAATTTGTATCAAAACAGTAGCTCCTTAAACAATGCTTTAGACTATTTGAAGTCAGGCTGTATTATCTTGTAAAGAGAATATGTAAATGTTAAGAAACATGGTAGCTCGATCAAACTTCTGTCCCCCTCCCCAAGGTCACTATGTATAGATGTAACACAGTATCATAACACCTGGTAAAGAAAATGGGAAATGCTTTGGATTCCTGTGAAATAAATGAAACTTCCAAACATTTCTCAATGGCTTGGTTTCTAAAAAGCAAAAACAATATGGGGGAGAGAGCAGAAAAAAGAACAATGATGGTATTTATGCAGTAGGAATCAAACAAAGGTATTAGTAAGATCTACAGATTTTAAAATGAATCTCAGGAGATAAGCTAAGAATGGTTAAACACAAGGCTGACTATGAAGCAAACCCTAATACAAATAGTATTTTTTGATTCATTGAATTTGAAAAGCTATCAGAAAAAGACATCTGATCATCATCAAGTTTTGAAGAGATGGAAAAAAATAAATACAATTTGCACATTTAATTATTTCCTCTCACTGAAATAAGATTAGATAATTGTAATATTTAAATAGATACCATACTAACTCTTCCATCTGGATGCATTAACTGGATGCATCAACTGGATGCATCAAAGTGGAAGAATCTTGCATAATATGCAAGCTTACCAGCTGGAGTCTCATGTGCGTGGTAATATTGACGTGATCCTGAAAGAACAAGTGGATCCTGAACAGCAGGTGGACACTGAAGGGGTTCCTCTGATTTGTCTCTCAAGCTCACAAACTGGGGTGCTGGAGTTCATGCACATTGCAGAGATGGTATGAAAGAATCACCATCAGGATTTTACTAGGCATAAGCAAACACTCAACTGGAAAACAGGTAGAATAAGTAGAAGAGGCCACTCTGTGATGGTAAAGACTTTTTCACCCTCTTCAAAGACAGACTTTAGATACAGCCACCCACCTATACAACACCTATCACATCAGGGAACTATGTTATAATACAGTGGACGTTGCCACCACTTCTTCCTAGATGTTTTTAGAGAGTCTTACAAACTGCATGGATTTTGGTAGGCTTGTGCCCTTGTAGAACTAAGCGGAGAGATCCTGTCTGCTCTAAGCAACAGTAATTTATAACCTACTTCCAATAGGAATAGGCATTAGTATAGAGTATGGAAGCTGGATTTCCTAACCTCTGCCCTGAGGATGCCAGCAGCCTCCGAGTCCTTGGCACACCAGCACATTTCCCATTAAAAAGGGAGTGGGAGTATAGCAGGTTGTAGCGTACACGTGTGTTTTACTATCTGGGCAGCATGGGTAGCAACGGCAGCAAAAAAGAATAGCTTGGGCTTCAGCTCATCCAGAGGTGAAGATCATGTCTTTTGGAGTGTGTGTATTCAGGACTCTAGCCCCCGTCACTGCTTCTTCACCGGTAGCCATTACCATAATCACACCCTCGTTCTCCTGTGCAGATGTATTCGCAGAAATAATTCCTGGTAGCTTTTGTGTAAAAGATATATTAACAATTAAAGGTTTATCATACAGAGCTTTGATACATCTTAAGGAAATTGGAATTTATCTGTGTTAAACAGGTAACATAACCTGGTTAACACTTTCAAAAGTGTGTTCGGAACAGAAAGAGTTTGTCATAAGCTCAGTGCTATCACGTAATGAGGGGCTCTGCCATACTGCTGGAGGAACAACCGTGAACAACATATTTTAAATTAGAGATTTGTGTTTTTTTTTTTTTTAAAAAAAAACCACAGACCTTAGAAATAATATTTTCACCCACTTACTTGACATTACCTAAAATGAAAAAGGAAGACCAGTGAATCAGCCTCTCATCACACACTATGTCAGTTCAAAAAAGCCCTGAAAACATGGGGTACATGGAAAACTGAACACCGTATGGAGTGGGTTTACCACCACAGCAAGAGAGACTCAATCCTTTTGTGAAAAGACAATTGATTTTTTTTGACCAAAAGAAAAGCAAATAAACTTTATCTGGATTCCTATAATGTGTCAAATTAACTGCTACATGGGAAAATTATTAAGCTAAAAAAGACTGGAATTAGCACCAAAACATGCTTTAAAAAAAAACGTAGCTGAAGGGGATGAAATAAGATGTGGTAAAAGAGAAGCTATCAGATGGGGAGAAGCCTATTAATGCAAAACCTCCAGGACTGGTCCTGAGACTCATTTTATTTAGCATTTTCATCAGTTATCTTGGCACAAAATAGAAGAATCAAACTAATTAAACATTAATGGCACAAAGTAAGATGGCAGTGACCATACTGATGAGGATCACAATCACATAGAAGAAAAGCTGGATGACATTAAGGACTGGAGTAACAAAAATGAAATGAATTATGATAGTAAGAAGTGCAAGGTCTTGCCCTGGAGATTAATACGAATTTCTGCTATCAGCTGAGGGCACAGGAGGAATATTGGCTTGTCATAGGAAGATGATGCTCCTGCAGGGTGATACAGCCATACACATCAGTGTGATGCAACCTGAGGAGATATCGCATTGAGGTGCAGATGGGGTATATTAGTGTGAGGGTCATCAGGAAACTGGAGAGACGATCTTATGAGAGGGCATTATAAGGCCCTAGTTATCTATCTCCACAAAACAAAGGCTGACTGCTCAGTGAAATTCTGCTGAAGATTAAATACCAACAAGGAGAGAAGGGCCAATATACACAGGAGAAGACAAGGGGACTGGAACTCAGAATAAAGTTTTTAACTCTCCGGAGAGTGAGGTTCTGAAACAGTCTTTTAAAAGCCAATAATTTTTAAGGCCAATTTCATAAAAAAGGATTATCTGACATGTTTGCCTGCAATTACGGAGAAGTAAACATGCTCACCCAGGAGAGCCGCCTTTTACTTCTACATTCTCTGTTCCTAATGGCCAAAACCAGCTCAATAAGACAGATGGAGCTTCATTTCTTCTGCCAAGCCTTGATCTGAACTTACAGATCTCAGAGACCAAGACAGTCAGGGACAAAAAAGAAATGCAGTCTATATCCCATCCTACTGTGCTCTACTAATTCATCTCCAATAGCACTGTGGATATAACTCTCTTCGGAGACCTTTGCAATCTCTCAGCAAACTGGCTAAAATAAGACAAGTTTTTTCTATTTAATTCTGAGTATTTTGGCAGTTGTTTTCATGTGATTTCCCGTATTATTTGAGTGAAGGTTTTTTAAAACCTTCATAAAATCCAAGCATGCATTACAAGAAATTACTATGTTTATGACCTGACATAATGTCAAATAATTACATATTAATGTAATTTTTTAAATAACTATTCTTCTTCTGATTGCAGCAGAAATGCTGCACATTCTGCCACAGACATAAATCCAGCAATACTGTGTCTTGCTTTGAACATATTCGTGTAAAAGAGTGGATTTTTCATCTGACTCTGAAAAGTGAGCACTCGCTCGGTATGTGCTGTTCTCACAGAGGCTGCTCTACATTCTGGGCAGCGGAGAGGGTTATCCCATGTCACCAGAAAATGTTACACAACAGCCTCCGAGACTTTTCCAACTCCACAGGTTCACTGATGGTTTAGTGACTGGAATCCAACAGTAGTTTTACTTGGAAACAAATCTATTCAAGTGTGGAGCTTTTCAGCAAAGATTTCAGATGTAGAGTGTTTCAAATATATATTTTGATGATGTAACCATGAATTTTAAGTAGTCTAGTTTTAGCCTCTCTCTATTAGAAACTCTTAAGGAAAGCTTAGTTTTCATCTTTCAGTCTTGTTGGTGTTCATAATCAAAATGAAAGACATGAAATAGTGTTTAATATTAATAATTAAACATTGTAACTTTGGTTTTTCTCTTCTCTCAATTTATTAGCAAGAATTTTTGCTTTATTTGCCGTTGGGCAAAGAGCACTCGCTGATTTGTTATGGAGACAGAATTATTAAAATTGTCCTGACCTATTTTATGTCCCTACTTATGAGAGGATATCCCCTAAAATTACACTAAAATACTCCAAACTCTGCTTTCATAAATCAGAAGCCTTAGAGAGCAGGGCAGCATTGAGACAAGGCAAATCTCCAAAATGCTGAGTAATGCCTTTACTCCATCCATCTTTTACTCTGTCAAAATATTAGCTTTTTACTATACCACATTTTCTGTGCCACATACAGCAATTACGATGTGACTGAAAAGAAAGGGAGCCTGACAGGTTATGCTCTTGTACCGTCTCCAGATTTTAATGGGGCTGACAAGTCTCAAGGACTCTCTGACTGCAATGGAGGTGCTGTTCTGCACAGTACTTCCCACAGCCGTGACACAATGCAATAATCAAGTTCACATATTGCTTAAAAAAATAAAGCAGCAGCAGCAAGGAGAAAAGGTAGAAAGCTGTATATAGGTTAAGAGCAAACCATGATGTAAATCTCACTAGGTATTTGCCAGTAAGTATTCACGTATTTGAACTGGGATGTGCAGAATTGTATAAGTCTTTCCTTATCTACGTAAGGAAACAAAATCAAAACTCTCTTGCCATTGTAGGGGAAAGAAGGGGATTGCAATTATACCGGGCCCAGCATTACGTCACTGAATTCAAGAATCGTTTCAGCCCTGACCTCCACCTGATTGGAAATGGGTCTAATGCACTCCTGGACTGACTGTGTTCGCTTGTTGCTGGAGTTCATGCAGTAATTCTGTTACCACGCCGAGGAAAATAGACTGCAAAAGGCTTGGACAAAAAGCACTGTTGCAACTGCTCGCTGATGTGAACACAGCAGGCAAGCCTCGGCTTCTGACAGCTACTTCTTTTGAATTTTTCTATTCCTGTTCCTCCCCACAAGCAGTGTTGCAACTGCAGAACCCGCAGAAACCTGTGTGTATCCAGCGTAAGACACAATTGTGTTTGGCAGCTTTGCTCTGAAAGCAGCAGCTCTAGGAGCTCTGAAGCCATCTGCAGTGCCTCCTTTAATTCTCAGCTTTCATGAAGTGCTGGCCTGGGAGTACTGGACTAATGGGCTGGCCTCCCCCATCCACTCCTGAGAAAATAGCATCACCCTGCAGTGCAGTCATGCTTCCACCCCAAGCGAGTGCATTTTGCTTTTTCCATAATTTTGGGGAAGAGGACATGAACAAGAACTCTTCATTTTAGTGGCCTCATTTGCCATTTCTTCCACAGCAAGAGAACTAACACAGCATACTCCATCTGCTGTAATGAATTAGGAGCTTCCATTAGATGCAAAAGTAGTTTGGGGTCAGTCAGCATTAATACAATGCAGCAACCCTCTAGCCAGAGGTCTGGGAGCCGCTGTGGTTTAGCTGCTGAAGATGTTTTTTCTATAGCTCCCGGAAATCCAGCAGGCATTTCAGAATCTTAGAAATCAGGTCTGGAGGGATGCTTAAAAGGTCATTACTCCTTCTGCCATCTCAAGGCAAAATCAACTTTACCGCCACTCTTCCTGACAGATCTTTGTTCTTAAGAGTTGTAAAATGCTGGAGCTTCCACAGCTCTTCTCAGCACTCTGTTTTTTCAGCAATAGTTAAGCAACTTTCCTTAGAAAATCACTTACATGAAGAAGTTTGCACCTCAAAGGCTTAAGAAAAGAATAGTTATTTCATTCAGGGCAACACAATTACTGCAGTCAATGTTGATGAGGGGAACCTGAGCTTCAGATGTCTGGGGGCCACTACTATCCTGACCCTTATGGCTGTAATTCCCAGTCTTTCTGATGGTAAAAAGCCTCAAGTAAGTTTTTCATTCATGGCATTCCT